>NC_056692.1:44538496-44838496 GCF_018350215.1 Panthera leo | reverse complement strand
TCTTTTGACAGGTGACTCCTCTCAATAGGTACCAAGTGGCAGAGCTTTTAAGTCATTTCTTCATTCTCTTTATGTTCTTCTCTTCTTTTGGACTAAGCACTAGGAGGGAAAGCAAAACCAAATCCTAGGCACAAGCTGGTACCTTTGCCTACATTTTTTTTTTGTCTTAACTGAATCTCACACTAAAACCACATTCTTTTTAGAGGAATTATAATGAACATTAATTTATGATTTGGATTCTATCAGGAAACAATGTCCAATATTTATAACAATAAAAACTATCTTTATTTTCTTTGCTTAACTAATTTTCAGACTACCTATCATTCTCTTCATGTTTTGTTTTATCTACCTAGAATTCAATTTACACTTTCAAGATTAAGTTATGAAAAATACAAGAAAATGTGGGACCTACAAAGATTTAAAAAAACTCATCACAAAATACCTCTTTTAAAATAAAGAAACTACATTTAAAAATCAGTTCATAAAAGGATGGCTTGGGTAAAGCTCTAATGATATAAATTAAAATGTTAAATCTCAAACTTCTCATTAACTCACCTTTGAAAGATTTCAGACCATCCAACAATCTATTTTGATAGATCTTCCCAGAAGCTACAATGCAAATCACACTCTATGTCAGACAAAGCATTATATAGATGCTCAGAAACATAATACATATACTTCAGAATTTCAGGGAGAGTTTTCATTTACTGAGTAAATATGTTCTTATTCATCCTCTAATAACAACAAAAAAATGAGACGGGATACATTAGTGACAATTATGCCATTCTAAACCCCTGACAGAACAGTTGACAGTCTCTCTATGCTGGTTTCTTTATCCTTTGATTTCTCTTGTCCAATTCTTCTAAAATTCTCTCCCCTAATCACATTCCTTCATTTTTTTTCTTATAGTTTTGTCATTGGCTAGAGGGCATGACATGACAGCATTTATTTTGCCCCTGGTGGCCTGGGTTATATAGAGAGATAGAGATATATAGATTGATAGATATAACTTAAAATCTGCCTTTTCTAATTACTTTAAATATATATATTTTTAAATGCTAAAAGAGAAATAAAAAAATTAAGTTTATATATTTAGAGAGAGAGAGAGTGAGTGGGAGATGGGCGGAGAGAGCTAGGGAGAAAGAGAGAAAGAATCTCAAGCAGGCTCCATGCTGCCAGCACAGAGCCTTGGAGCAGGGCTCAGTCTCACAAACTGTGAGATCATGACCTGAGCCAAAATCGAGAGTTGGACGCTCAACCGACTGAGCCACCCAGGCGCCCCTAAAAAAGAACTTTTAAAACTTCTCCCATGGTACCATAAAGCTAAGTATTCTAGAAAGCTACTAAAGTATCTTTATGGCTCACCATCAACTGGAAGCTTCTTTAGCAGCCTCTTTTGTTCTTTATCTGTTAGCTCAATACCCATGTTCCTCACAAAATCTGATAGATGTTGCACATTAATGTTTTTTCCTTTGAAAATATGAAATGTGATCATTCAAGAATTTTATAGAATAATTATTTCAAGTAATAATTTAATATTGTTAAGCATGTTTCTTCCTAACTTGAGGAAGTTCAAAGATATAATAAGATATATACATCCATACAGAATTGAGAAGGGTCATATATCAAATTTGCTTAAAAATACTGAAAAGTATGATTTCTTAATCTGACAAGAAGTCTAAGTACAAGAGAATAGATTTTACCTAAATAACTGTCTGATTAATGAAATATCAACATCAATTCATTTATACATCTTACCAGAGAATACTACATATTTAAATTTTTTTTTTCTGAAATATGTTATTTGCTCTTGATACTGACAATAAATAAGCTTTTTTAAATGAATATAATCTATTGTCAAATTGGCTTACATACAACACCCAGTGCTCATCCCAACAAGTGCCCTCCTCAATGCCCATCACCCATTTTCCCCTCTCCCCCACCCCTCCATCCACCCTTAGTTTGCTCTCTGTATTTAAGAGTCTCTTGTGGTTTGCCTCCCTCTCTCTCTGTTTGTAACTATTTTCTTCCCTTCCCTCCCCCCATCATCTTCTGTTCAATTTCTCAAGATCCACATATGAGTGAAAACATATGATATCTGTCCTCCTCTGACTTATTTCACTCAGCATAATTCTTTCCAGTTCCAAGAATGGAAAAAAAAAGCTTTATTTTGCTGTTGCTTGATATACTCTGATTTGGAAATCTATTAATAATGTTGAAGTGAGTATTATTAGTATAAAAACTCCAGAAAGTTCAGAAGTTATTAGTAAATTATAGGCTTTTAATTACTATATATATAAAGGTAAACTGGGGGACATTAGGAGCAAATGTTTCATTAGAAAAGGTTGAAAGCTACAATTTACAAATCAGCAATAGAATGGTAAAAAATATTATTTAAAACTATACTACTACATAAAGTCTGCAGATCTTGGTTTTATATAACTTCCCACTGACCTGTAAAAGCGTTTAATCCACTACACAACTTTTTCATTGTAGCTCTCCCATATACTGTAAGAAGAAATGCAAATAATAAAAAGAGACAGTGAAACACACAAATAATAGGAGAGGAAAATATTCCAGCAACGCTTCCGTACTAATAATATTCTCTACTTTTACCCTCTTCTTGAGAATGAGTGTAAAGAAGTTAAATATGAAAAATATAACGTCAACAATGCAACTATGACTTAATTCTTCTATAAAAAATCAAACCTACAATAGTCAAGGGATAAGATTCAAAAGCCATTTACTGTCCAGGGTCTACTTTTTAGCTCTAAGACTTTGAAGAACTTTCTTATTTCTATCAGGCCATGACAACGGGTTTATGTTTGGTACATGCTATTCAAAAATGTTTAAACTTGGGTTTCAGCAGTGATTTTCTCAGGTAATGTGTTCTCATTCAATATTCCCTGATGTTTTAACAGACCCAGAAAGATTTATTTCCTCCATTTGGATTACAAGATAAATTATTAAGCACTTTGAAGACAAATCCTTTATATTAGCAATTGGGGGGGGGGCAGTTATCACACTGATAGACTAACAGATTTTATTTCCAATTTAATATTTTTTTTGAAAATTTTATTTGGGTAATTGTAGATGCATATGAAGTTAGTAGAAAAAAATAGAGAGAGATGCCTTGTACATTTTTGCCCAGCTTCCCTTAATGATAAGACTTACAAAGCCATAGAATAATACCAAAAACAGAATACTGGCATTGAGACAATCCACCGATGTTATTTAGATTTCCTTAGTGTTACTTGTACTCATGTGTATGTCTCTGTATTATTAAATTCCAGACAATTTTATTACCTGTGTAGGTTCATGTATGCACTGCCACAGTCAAGATACTGAACAGTTCCAGTCCCACAAGGACCCTATTATAACCACATCCACCTCCTTCTGCCTCCACCAATCCCCTATCTCTAAATCCAGGCAAGCTCTAATCTGTCCTCCATTTCTAAAATTTTGTTATTTCAAAAATGATATGTAAAGATCTTACAGTATGTAAGCTCTGAGGTTGGCTTTTTTTAGCTCTGGATAATTATCTGGAAATTTGTCCAAGATGTTGCATGAATCAGATAGTGTACTTTTACTGATGAATAATAGTATTCCATAATATGTATGTACCACAAGTTTGTTTAGTCATTTACCTGTTGAAGGAGACTTGGGCTGATTCCAGTTTTTGGCTCTTACGTTCATGTACAGATTTTGTGCGAACATAAGTTTCAAATGTGTAATTGCTACAGTAGCTCTATGCTTAGTTTTGTAAGAAACTGGTACTTTTTCTATAGTGATTGTATCACTACATCCCCACTACCAAGTATGAGTGGTCCGGTTTCTCTAGCATCCTCATCAACATTTGGTGTTGTCATTATTTTTTATTTTAGCTATTCTGATAGGTATGCAGTGATATCTCACTGCAGTTTCAAATTGCACTTCCTTAATACCTAATGACGTCAAGCATCTCTTCATGTGTTTATCTGATACCTGTATATCCTCTTTGGTGCAATGTATTTTCATTCATATAGTTTCATATATTTTCCCCATCTTCTTATTGGTTTGTTTGTATTTTATATTGCTGAGGTTTTCTCAAATCAAAAAAAAAAAAACCTTTTAATGTTTATTTATTTTTGAGAGAGAGAGAGAAAGACAGAGCACGAGAGGGGGAGGGGCAGAGAGAGAGGAAGACACAGAATCTGAAGCAGGCTCCGGGCTCTGAGTGGTCAGCTTAGAGCCCAAGACGAGGCTCAGCCAAAGTCAGACGCTCAACTGACTGAACCACCAGATGCCCCTATATTGCTGAGTTTTGCGTGTTCTTTAAATGCCTTAGATGCTGCTTCTTTGTCAGATGTATCATTTGCAAATATTTTCTCCCAGACTGTAGGTTGTCTTCCACCATCTCCACACAGCTTTCCAGAATAAAAGCTTTTAATTTTAATGAAGTATAATTTATCAATTTTTTCCTTTTGTGAATCATGCTTTTTGCATAATATGTTTCTAAATCAATTTATTCTTACTAGGCAGCATAAGCATAAATTACATAACTCAAATGTTACCAATAAGAATACAGTGAAAAATATATCTCCTTTATAAACATCTCCATTGTCAGAATTCTCTTCCTTCTAAGGAACAAACATTGACATTTTTTGTGTATCTTTTTTAGAGATATTCTATGCATATGTTTGTATATAAGAATAGAGCTGACTGGTTCTTGATGGCTCCATATATTAAATTGACTAGATGTTCTGTAATTATGGAATCAATTTTAAAATGCATCAAAATGGGTATAAATTGCTTTTCCTTGCATTTTCAGATACCATTGTTTTAAGAGAATATATCTTGTTTGTTCAAATATTCTCTTCCCCTCTGTATCAAGTCTGTCTTATGGGAGGATTATACTTCTGTTCCCAATGATATCATGCAATTTGCTTTGTCAAATGAAATATTTGAGTCTCTTCTGAGTAGAAACTTTAAGAACTATCACATGGCTCCATCATCTCTCTTTTTCCTGTTACAAAAGTGACACTGTCCAGACAGGGACTGTTCTTGCATCCTATGCCCTATCGTAGAGAACAGATGGACAGCCAACCTATGGGCAGTATCTAATATTGAGTGTCATGCAAAAAAACTCTGTTGCCACTGAGATTTGGGGGTTGTTTGTTGCTACTGCGGCATAGCTAGCTGATAATAGGAACTGGAACCACAGGGCGCCTGGGTGGCTCAGTCGGTTGAGCGTCTGACTCTTGGTTTCAGCTCAGGTCATGATCTCACAGTTCATGAGTTCGAGCACAATGTTGGGCTCTGCACTGACACTGAGGAGCCTCCTTGGGTTTCTCTGTCTCTCTCTCTCTCTCCCTCTTACTCTGCCCCTCCCCTGCTTAGGCCATCTCTGTCTCTCTCAAAATAAAGAAACTTAAAAAAAAGGAACTGGAACCACAAGTGTGTTGCTGTCTTAGCAACAACAAAAGTAGTAGCAAAAACACCAAAACTATGTGGCATTGGCTCTGGTCCTGGAAGTGTTTGGTGAAGAAATTGTTACTGGAGGCTGGAATGAACCCATGCCTTGCAATGGTGTTGGTGAGTTTATCAATTTTAACAACTTAGAAGGCAGATAATGTACTGAATATGCTTGTACTTTAAAAGAAGAAGCTGGGTGGGGCACCTGAGTAACTCAGTCATGTAAGCCTCCAATTCTTGGTTTTGGCTCAGGTCATGATCGCACAGTTTGTGGGTTCGAGCCCCACATCGGGCTCCATGCTGAAGCCTGCTTAGGATTCTCTCTTTCTCTCCCCCTCTCTGCATCCCTCCTCCACTCCCTCTCTCTCTTTCTCTCAAAAATAAATAAATAAACTTTAAAAAAAAGAAGAAGAAGCTAGGAAATACAGTGTTACTAGAGTATCTGGTTGATATTGGCAGCAACGGACAAGTTACTACAAAAAGAAATGAACCCAGAAAACAACTGGCTGGCTAGCAAGCAAGGATAAAGGAGAACAGAGAAAATCCAGAGATTCTGGGTGTGACATGGCACAAAAAATGAACTAGTTCTCAACTTCTACAAATAGAAGATAATACCTGGAATTTCTTTTAGTGACCAAGGGCATTCAAAACTAAGGCTTCTGGCAAAGACAATATGAAGAGTGTGATCATCATTCCTTTTGTTGAAACCTCTGATTTGATTAACATGGTGCCTAGTAAATCCTCCAAATTTGAAAAAATAATTCAGGAACAAGCATCTTAGGTTGTGCTTCTCCTCAGGGTAGTCTGATAAAACTCAAGGGGTCTACAATTAAATCTAATGAGAAGCACATCTCAAAAAGAATTGTAGATGTAACTACTGGCACATTAAGCAAGTCATAATCAATCAGATAAAAAGTCAACCCTATTTTAGTATAAAACTTAAACTAAAAGGTACTCTGTTCATGACTTAAAGTGGGGTTCCTGCCCTCTACAAATAGGAAGTACACTAAGAAAGTTGCCCCAGCCCCCAAGAAGGGGTTATTCTTCAATGCCTTCTTCAGATGTGAGAAGAAGAATAATGGAAAAGGGTAGAACTTCTTCAATCCCATAACCAAGATCCATAAAGAACAATGAGCTGGGAATCTAATCATCATGGTAAGATTTTTCCCAAAGAACTTAAAAATATTTTCAATGCTCACCATCAGTGGGCAGGTTGCATTTGAGATCCTTAATTTCATCTTCTGTGAGTTTCCATCCCATGGTTTTCAAAACTGAATCAAGTTTATTGGCATTAACAATCCCTCCTTAGAAAAGCAAAATGGTCAAGAAATAGCCAAAGGAAAGAAAAATACAGTTTATATATTTAAATAACCTATGGGCCCACATGGCTGTAGTATAGGTGGAAATATAAAGGGTGTCCCCTGTCAGAAATATTTTTCTTTTGCAGGCAAGGGATCTTTTTCTAAAATTTTTGTTTGGGGGATTTTAGTTCTTAGAAATTTCCGTCTGCAGAAAAAAAAAAAAACAAAACTGAAATCTTGAACTAATTGTCCAGAATGCATTTTATTATAGTCAATTAGTATGCTGTATAGTTTTTGGATTTAAATAACTTAAATAGGCTCATATATAGCATGACAGTTGACTTGTTTTAGCAAATACATCAAATTGTTGACATATACTAATGTTATTTTCAGCAGGAACATCAAGTGTCTATAGTACAAAGAGGGTCAATAATAGATAATAATAGATAATAGCTCTTTATTTTTTTTTTGTTTTTTTTTGTTTTTTTTTAATTTATTTTTTAATATATGAAATTTACTGTCAAATTGGTTTCCATACAACACCCAGTGCTCATCCCAAAAGGTGCCCTCCTCAATACCCATCACCCACCCTGCCCTCCCTCCCACCCCCCATCGACCCTCAGTTTGTTCTCAGTTTTTAACAGTCTCTTATGATAATAGCTCTTTAAAAAGAACCTCTTTCTTTAGTGGGATCATGGGGACAGGTTTACAAAGCATAAGCTTTAAAAGGGCCTGCATTACTATTTAATAATTCATAGTAATGAAAAACATTATTTTATCTTCTCACTAATAAGTGGGCTCATTTTTGTTTATTTTATTGATTGTCTCAACGCCTAACCAAATTCCCCAAATATTTTCCCTTTAATTTTACTGTTCTGACACAGACTTTATTTTCTCTTATGTAAAATATTATTTAAATTTCTATATGGAGATGATTTGCTCACAGGTCTATATCAGAAGCTAGGAATGATATCAGTATTTAAGGAGGTTAGTGAAGTTCACAATTGGATATCTAGGACATAGTATAATGTGTCTCTTAGAATCAACTGGCTTTGTATTATGCTTCTCACTTACCATTAAGAGACTTCAAACCATCCAGTAACCTATTCTTGTAGACTTTTCCTTTAGCTACGTGGAAACATAAATCAGGTCATACACAAGTAAGTGATGTGGAGATTCACCAAGGCAGCAAGTCATTATTTAATGTAAGGAGGATTTGTAATTTTCTCTAGAAAATTTCCAATTTACTTTCAAATTTTTAAAAATGAAATAGCCACCAATGTATCCACTCTATTCAATTATTGACACTTAAGCATGTTAATCTTGTAATCTTAGTGCTTTTTTTTTAATTCCTTTTCAGCTCTCTAATGTCCTTTTCTGTTCTCTCACCTAGTTAGTACCCAGTATAACTTTTACAATTCCCCATCTATAGAACCACAACTACAAAAGGTACTTCTTAGCCCTGATGGCAGGTTGTGAATAAAGCAGCAACTGATTTCCAACTAAAAATTAATGGAATTCCTTCTTAAAAATCTTCTCTTGAAATGTTTTTATTGTAAAGAATTTTAAATATATACAAAAGTAGAATAGAAACAATGAATCCCCATATACACTCAGCTTACAGTTACTGATGTTCTACCATTAGATAGCATCCTTTTAAGGTGAAAACGTACCATTCATTTTTTTAAAAAAATTATTTGCGTACATAAGTGTATAAATTGAACCATATCACAATGGCTGTACTTTTTCGGTCTTTGTTTTTGTTTAAGTGCCTTTTTCTATTTCTTCCTTCGGAGTCTATGGTGCAGCCACAAGTCCCTAGATGATTCATGTTAACAACCTAGAATATACCTACATATTATCTATCAGTATGTGAAGATACATAATTACATGAGTGAAATCATTCATACTAAGTAGTTTTTGAAAGCATTTTTTCTATGCTATCAGAAAGTATATAGAAGTTCCCATAAACAAAATAAGAAATGCGTGCTTCCTTCAAGACCATATTAATATTTTAAATGCTTACCATTAACTGGCAGGTTTTTTACGAGCTCTACACATTCCTTATCTGTGACAGTTACTCCCATGTTTTCCAGAACATCTCCTACATCACTGACATCAACCTCTCCCCCTTCAACATAACAAAATGGTCACAGATTAGTAGAGAGAAGGGCCTAACCACAGCCCCCCCCAAACCTGTTGACCCTTTACAGCTTCAGCTACAATAGCTGAATGAGCAAACACACACAATATGTTAACTGTTCGCCACTGTCATTAATTGGGGGTAGAAATAGAATTTCTCTCTTACGCTTAGTAAAGTAATAGACATACTGATGCAGTTTATATAATACAAATTAGGACACTGTAGGCATAAGATCCATTTATTTTGTAAGGATATTATCTCTCCCCTAATCTCTTAACGATAACGGAATTTTATCTCTGTGAAAGTTTGCTGTATCATTAGCTATGCTAATTCAAATTTAGGCTTTCAAAATCAAGAATAGTGACTATTCTTGGCAAATATTCCAGAAACTAAGAAATTTGCTACTATAAATTCACACTGAAAAATTAGTGCTAAAATGCAAATGTTCTAATGTGTAATTCTGGGCAACTGTATGCAGATATTCATCAATATAGAAGAAAAATGGGTAGAATAGAATAAAAAAGGGAATGTGAAAATGATGGTTCTATATAAAAATATAAATTAGCTAAAGAATAAAGACATTAGATTTATAGAAACTTCTAATTAACCTGTAATAGTTTCCACTGCTTCCATCAATTTTTTGAGCTCCGTCTTCCCATTAGCTGTAAGAAATATCATAATTTGGCAATATTATAAAAAGATAAAGGAGCTAAATTAAGAAATAGAGATTCTCCCCACAATTTAATCTCACCAGCCAAAAACTTCTATGCAATGGATTGATTGCAAAGAATTCATTCTATGGTAGATAGAGGGTTAACCCAAGAAAGCTTTCTCTGTCTTATGCTTGCAGGAATGTTACAGTAGGCTAAGTATGTTGTTTGGTCTCTGATAGCCCTTCTGATGCAAACGCAAGCTTCTTCCCATGGTTGATGTTGAAAACATTTTTCATGTTCTATCTTTTACTAATACTTTTCTTTAGTTATTTCAACTATTAACTTGGAATGGCTGGTTATGTGTTCTCAATCTTTTGTTACCAGCACATGCATAAAGTTTGGGTAAATGTTTCTACCTTTCTATGTTTGGGAAAAAAGAAATCATTAGCTAAAGCTAGAGAGTTATAGCAATATGGCATTGTTCCAATATCAGGAAGGATTGATCAACCCCCTAAGACCAACTACTTTATTTACTGGGCCAAGTACAAAATGAAAACGTGGGACCCCTTGTTCAAAAATCAGGAAAAAAAGCTTTGCTTTTTTTTTTTCTTCCACAGTCTTGTTCCCAAACTGTCATGGTGGTGTTTTTGTTTTAGTTTTTGTTTATAAGTCAGCTGGTAAATGTTGCACTGTCACAGGCATGGCATCTTCTAGGGTTGAGTGCAGAACCTCACAGGCACCCTGGGTGGTCCCATTACTCAGCATGCACGAGGCTCACTAGCAGCAGACTTCCTTCCTTCCTCCTGCCGCCAGAACCACACATCTGAAAATTGAGTCACGTGTCTCACTTTCCTATGCACTGGTTGCCTCAACTCACTATGGACAGGCGACTCCCAAGAGTAATGCAGCCTTGACATGGGGACACACTAGATACCTGGAAGGGGATGAGGAACAGGCTTGACCCTGCCAGCCCAGAGTGGGGACTGCTGCTGCCATGTCTTGTCACAAGATGCCTTCAGGTACAGGTTGCCAATGCCAGCCCTCCCTGCAACCATGCCCAGGTCCCTGCTGGGGTCAGGGGATGCAGATGTTGCCAGGCATGGTGGTGAAAGGGAGGTTGGCCATACCAGAGGCTGTGGAGTGGTTGATCCAGAATACATCCTGGGGACTAAATGGCAGGGGCAGTAACATGCCTGAACCAGGGTGCCAAGCCCCAGCCATGCTCTAGTTTCCCATCAGACTTCAATTAGGAAACACAAATTCAAAGATAAAATTGTGAAGACTCTCTTGTGGCACTTGGGCAGCTCAGTCGGTTGGGCGGCCGACTTCGGCTCAGGTCATGATCTCACGATCCGTGGGTTCGAGCCCCGCGTCGGGCTCTGTGCTGACAGCTCGGAGCCTGGAGCCTACTTCAGATTCTGGGTCTCCCTCTCTCTCTGCCCCTCCCCTGCTCACGCTCTCTCTCAGTCTCCAAAATAAATAAACATTAAAAAATTTAAAAGCAAATTATGAAGACTCTCTTGATGGCCAAATCAGAGCACTAAACCCCAAGCATGGCACTCTTGAGATCACGGCTCTGTCCAACTAACCTCACTGGTTGCACACCACCATTCCCCAAAGCAAAATAAAGGAAGGCCTACAATTTCACAAATCTATAAACCAAAAGCCTCAAGAGGATAGCTGACTGCATAAACCATAACCCCTGTTCCTTAGGTCTTTCTAACATTTCTGAGTGATGTTTTAAAACATAATGAGAAGGTAAGTGATTCGACTTGAAGAACGTGAAGCTGGAATGGGCAGGTGACAGAGAAGCCAAGCATGTGCAAGAGAAGCAAAGAAGCTTAAGACTATACCTTTTTTCTGTTAATGAGCCAGTTTCCCCATTGCAGAACTTAAGGCTTGTCTAAGTTGTGGTTGGTTACAGGCTCCTTTAGGCATTAACAGTCCTCAGCTGGGGACAAAGCAAAACTATCTGCTGCAATCTGGTGTTGGGCTTATTACCTGGAAATATATACTGTTAACCTCAATGAAGATGACTAGGAAACAGTTTTCCTTTATTGATTTATCTTGATTTGATTTAGTTTTATTTTATCTTCTTCAGTTCTAGTCTCACGGAGACTTTTTAGGGAAGGCCTCCTGGGCTTCAAATCACATGGTGCATGTATATTTGAGGCAACTGTCAATGAATACAAAACAAAACACAAAAAGCAGCTAACTACCTACCAATACTCTGATTTCCTCTCAGAGCGTAGAATCATAAATGGAAGTGGATGCCCAGACAGATACTACATCTCTACCGCCCCACCTCCGCCTCACATTTATTTAGGTGCAGCCACGTGACCGGTTCTCCACAAAGGGATGGCTACGGAAATAACGTGCGCACTCTCTCTCCTTCATGCTCTCCTTTCCATTCCATTATTAGATAGAAACGATGACAAGGCCTTAAAAAGGAATCCAACAGGCAAGGAACCTGGATCCCTGTATCGCTGAATGGAGAAGAGCCACTGTCCATTACCCAAAGATACTCTCGCCTTGGACTTTCACGGGGGAAAGAATTTAACTTCTGCTGCATTTAACCGGGACATAATTTTAGGTTTGTTTTTAAATAAAAATGTAGTTTACCCTAAATAATACGTGATCTGTTCTTAAATGAAGACTGTTCATCCCTGTCTTTGCAAATGCTTCTAATTTCTTTTGGTATACCAAATATCACTAGTTAATATACATTCTCTTACACAAGCCCATAAATGTAAACTCCTAAGGCTCATTATTATCTACAATGCTTACCACTAAGTGGCAGATTTTCTGCCAGAGCTTCACGTTCCTTTTCTGTGAGTTCAATTCCCAGATTTTCCAGAACTTTGTCTAGGTTATTGGCTTTAACCATTCCTCCTTAAGAAACAAACAGGAAGTAATCACAAAAAAAAATATTGCGTGATTTCCAAAGATTATATATAATTTTTTTTCTCACATGCATTTTAGTATGATAAAAAAAACAAAGGAAAAGGTACAATTTATTTGTATTAGTGAACAGGCATATAAGGTTGACTCAGTAAATCACCTAAAATGATGTCAAGAACAACTTAGATAAAATGTTCTGAGGTTGGGGGTGCCTGGCTGGCTTAGTCAGTAGAATGTGTGACTCTTGATCTTGGCGTCGTGAGTTCAGGCCCCACATTGGGCATTTAGCCTACTTAAAAAATATTCTGAGGTTGAAGCATTACTGGGTGACAGGCTGTGATTATGTGTTTAAAGTTACTATTTGTAGTATTAAGTAATACTCATCTGTTAAAAGAGGGGCCAAAAGAATAGCAATGATAGGACTGTCCCCATGGGGAATACAGAGAGAATACTGTGCAGGTCTGTCCCCAAAACAAAGCCAAGGTATCAGCTGAGAGGGATAGTTCAAGATTCAGATCATCAATGTTCTGCTATTGCAATATACAAAAAGTGTATTAAAGATGAAAAGACTATAAAAATGGACTCAATGCTCTCAAAGAGAAGTGTCACGAATAACACATTCACCACAAAATTCTCCAAGGAATGTTGCTGACTGGAATTATTCCAAGTATCTGGGATGTCAGGAGGCCAACTGCCACCTGCAAGAGGCTTCTCTCATTAAATAGCAGCAAACCTTCTACCCTTTTCCTCTTTCCCTTCCTACTTCCCCTTCTGGTCTCTTTTTCTAAGGACCTACAGGAAGAGGAAGTAAAAAAGCATTTTGGCCACAATACCATGCTTCTTTTCCACATTTGCTGTTGCTGCTATTGTTGTTAACTGGTCTTTAGGAAAGAATGTTTTATAGAAAATAACTTGAGGGGCGCCTGGGTGGCTCAGTTGGTTGGGCGTCCGACTTCGGCTCAGGTCATGATCTCACAGTTTGTGAGTTCGAGCCCCGCGTCAGGCTCTGCTCACAGCTCAGAGCCTGGAGCCTGCTTCCAGTTCTGTGTCTCCCTCTCTCTCTCTGCCCCATCCCCACTCATGCTCTGTCTCTCTTTGCCTTAAAAATAAATAAAATAAAAAAATAAATTAAAAAAATAAAAAATAAAATAACTTGATTTGTGCCATAAAATTATTAAAGATCACTCCAAAATCCTTTGTATTGTTGTTGGGCAAACACTCAGAAAAACTGCCTATGATATTCTGTATATTATGTGTTGTATAAATTAGATTTCAAATGATTCTTTGGGGGTGCTATTTAGAAATATTCTCCAAGAGTGAATGGATCCCTTGCAATACTATACCATGGGTGATTATGCAAAAGTACTTAACATAATGAAATAAAAAAAATCTAAATACAGGAATGTAGACATGACTCAAAACCTGGGGGTAAGATGTTTGTGTTGATATTTGTGTTGACATTTAGCAGACTTTTCTGCTAATCATGGTTCTTAAATACCTTTTACAGACTTCACACCATCCAACAATCTGTTCTTATACACCTTTCCAGTAGCTATTAAAAAAGAAAAACCATAATTTATATCCAAAGGAAAAGAACATGGACACACAGTTTTTGGGCAACTGGGTAATTCTAGGAGCAATCTTTTTTACTCTTTCCCTAGGAAATCTGTTCTATCTCCTCATCAAATAAAAATTATTTTAGGAAAAAAATTGTGACAAAAATGTACCCAGTGTTCAGCAACCAAGAAGACTGCTGGGAAGACTATACTGTGCAGGAAAAAAAAAATCACTACTTCTTTATGTCCCCTCCCCCTTTTTTTTTTAACCTGTGTCTCACTTCCCTCAGTTTCCTTCCTATCATGCAGGCCTCTCAGGGGCGTGACTGGGTAGTGTTACTACAACCTGCATCAACTCTGATGGCAATATGGTTATGGTTAAAGAGCTGGGTTGACAGGTTGAATCTGTACGTCAGCAAACTTAGTTTGTTTTAAAAATTATTTTCAGTACTTTTTAGGAGAAACAAAGAGACAACAATTTAGAACTGCTGACAATGACCCCCAAAACCAATGTCCCCAGAAAGGCTGTTCTGAGACTTATATGGCTCACCGTCGATAGGCACCGTCTGTCTCAGCCTCACTAGTTCCTTTTCAGGGAGCTCGATCCCCAGGGCTCCCAGGACCTTTAGCAGATCGTTGGCATCAATCTTTTTTCCTTTCAAAAGACAGGAACATCAGTGCGTGACAATTTGGAATCTAATGATTCCAGATAATGAAAAAATGATCACCTTCAGCTCGGAAGCAGCGAGCGAGTAAAAGGAAACACATACAACTACACAGAATCACAGGGAGGCCACAAATAGAACACAGGTCCTTAATCTCCTAAAAGGCATACTCTCTTAGTGATGGATCTGTGTGCATCTAATGCAGCAGAGGGTAGATTTGCTTTTAAGATTGGCCAGCAAATTAGAATGATGGAAATCATGGAAATTTATAATTTTGGCAGGGGAACTTAGAATTCTGGGGAGATCCTAAATTACGTGATTTTTCTCTTCATATATGCCTATCAAGGTATGGGATTATTTGAATATTAGTGAGGTAAGTGATATTATTGCTTTATTAAAAACATTTGGGCCAGATTTCTTACCAAGACACAGAATTTTCATTGTATTTTTAAAATTTAAGTTGTACAAATAAATACAGCATAAGATTCTGAAAACAAGTATTCAATGAGACATAATATAAAGACATATAAACAGTTTGGGGAAGTTGAGGAGATATTTTAAAAATAGTACAATTTTATAGTAACTTGCCACTCACCAGAAAACATTTTCAATGCATCCATTAACTTTTTCACTTTAACCTTCCCATTATCTGTTAAGAGAGCCATGTAAATCAAATACAAATATAACACCGGCACTCATTAGCAATATGGAATTTAAAAAAGAAAGCAATATATGTATACTCTAATATTGTATCCTATATTCGTCTTGAGCCAGAAGTTCTAAAATATTACTAGAGCTTTGATTCATTGAACTACAGAAAATTAAACCTCTGGTAGTTAAGGATGAGATATAAAATTAAGTCACCGTTTCCCACAGAGTCTGCTTCATGACTCCTATACGTTGGGAAACTCTCCACTGTTTACATCAGGCACACGGAACAGAATTTACAATTTTTGTGTGCTACATATTAATGTTTGTATCTGGCTCTTACAATTGATCTCCTTATGTAATAGGCTGGTACTTAGTAGTTCCTGACTTTTTTTGTTTTTTTTTTTTTTGACACAGAGTTTCTTACTCCTTTATTCCCTATGAGTAAATTAATGATCACTTCAGTGATTGGCTTGAGATAATTTTAAAAGGAGAGATTCTGTATATTTTTAAATCAATATTTAAAGACATTAACATGAAAGCATATTACAAAGATAGAAATTTGGGATTCTATAGGATCTCAGATTCATTTTTCCTTACTAGGCCAAAAACAACAAAGACATTGCATTTGCACAAATTATTATTTTTTTGTCTAATTTGTAGATGACAAATATGTAAATAGAAGCTTCATGTCATTTTTGTTCTTTATTATCTTCTGGCTCTAAAAGTACAGAGCAGGCCAATATTCGTTTTTAAACAATTTATGAGATATAATTTGCATACCAAACAAATTCATCCATTTCAAGTATACAAGTGAACAGTTTTAGGATATAGACTGAATTCTGCAACTATCACTGTAATCTAATTTTGGAACATTTTCATATTCCACAAAAGAAACCTCATTATAAAAAAAGAAACCTCATACCATTAATTTGCAGTTCCTATCTATAGCCCAAACCGCAGTCCTAGACAATCACTAATCTATCTGTGTCAGGGAAAGTGTCGGGACTAAGTGTCAGTATATTATATGAGGAAAAGATTTCTAAAAATCCAAATGGAAACATTAATATGTAGTACATACAGATCTGCTTATTCTGGACATTTCCTATAAATGGAATCATACAATACGTGCTCTTTTGTGACTGGCTTCTTTCACTTAGCATAATATTTTCATTGAACCACCGCATTTCAGCCCTAATTCAGCTTCAATTGTATTTCAGTGTTTCTAGTTCTCCAAGGGAGCTGCCTGAGAATGTGGCCTTTATTTAGATCATGGAATTTGAAATAGGAGTGGGATATTATGTAGCTTCAGAAAAAGGCAAAATTCTGTATGTTATAGCCTGAGTGTTTGCAGACTGCTCTGAGAAAATGAATGAGTGCTATCGTACGGCTTTGGAATGTGCCTCTCATGTTTAATCTCCCACATTTTCTCTTTTATTTTCCTATTTTTTCTGTATCTCCTCTAGACCGTTTTTCATGCTATTTTCACCCCTAATTATTTATCTATTCCTCACTTTTTGTAGTCCTAATCAAACAACTATGTTTTTAGCATTCCTTTGGATCCAGAATTAAAAAGATTGATGAAATATGTTAATAAAATGACAAGAAAGAATATTACTTTATTTTCTTTCTGAGCTCATTTTTAAGTTTTTACAAATATCTTCTTACTGGCAAACAAACTTCTTCAGAGATGATTTTATAGAAGCTCACAACTCAAGTTATATTCAGTGATGCAAAAATTTATATGCTTACTCACCATCAACAGGTAGGTTCTTTATCAAATCGCTATTTTCCATTCCTGTGAGATTCATTCCCATGTTTTGCAAAGCAGTGTCTAGGTTAGCAACATCAACAATCCCTCCTTGGAAGAAAGAGAAGAATGTAAGCAACATTGAATAACCTTAGAATGTGACAATAGCTATGAATTACTGTGTGTTATAGATATTGGTTTCACCTTAAAGAAAAAGGTCGAATGTATATTCGGTTGTATCTAAGAGTGTCAGTAATAAAGGTGGAATTAGAATTTCCTCCAATGAGTAATTGTGGAAATCCATTCATATAATTAGCTTTTAAAGACTGTGGCAGAACTTCAAGATGATTTACAGAAATACAGAAAACAAAATTCATATGCTTCTGCCAGTAGGAAAGTATTATTTTTGTTTGCTGAACAGTTTACATGGTTCTTTCCTCTGAATAAATTTTCCCAAAAATGTCTAATAATTTCTCTCATTTTGTGAGACTGAAATATATATATAGTAGAATATGCATGACATACATTTACCATTTTAACCATTTTTCAGGATAGAGTTCAGTGGCATGGAATATACTCACCTTGTTTTAGAACCATCACCCACTATCCATCCCAGAACCTTTTACCTTCCCAAATTAAAAGTCCGTACTCCTCAAACAATACTCCTCATTCCTCCCTACACCCAGCCTCTGTCTCTATGAATCTGACTGCTCCAGGTTATCTTACATTAATAGAATCATACAGTATCTGTCTTTTTGTGATTGGCTTATTTCACTTAGCAAAATGTCTTCAATGTTCACCATGTTGTAGCCTGTGTCACAATTTCTTTCCATTTTAAGGTTGATGAACACACAGACTGAGCCCATCTCTTGGCTCTTTGAATAGTGCTGGATATACAAATTTGGATACGCACTACAAAAGTCTGAATGTCTGTGTGCCCCCCTACCCCCTGCCATTCATATATTGAAAACCTAATTCTCAAATTGATGGTATTAAGAGATGGGTCCTAGGGGCGCCTGGGTGGCTCAGTCGGTTAAGCGGCCGACTTCGGCTCAGGTCATGATCTCACGGTCTGTGGGTTCGAGCCCCGCGTCGGGCTCTGTGCTGACAGCTCAGAGCCTGGAGCCTGCTTCCGATTCTGTGTCTCCCCCTCTCTCTGACCCTCTCCCGTTCATGCTCTGTCTCTCTCTGTCTCAAAAATAAATAAATGTTAAAAAAAAAAAAATTAAAAAAAAAAAAAAGAGATGGGTCCTTTGGGAGGTTATTAGGTCATGAGGGCAGAGCCCTTATGAATGAGATTAGTGTCTTTATAAAGGATAACCTGCAGAGATCCCTTGCCCCTCCCACCTTGAAATGATACAATGCGAAGTCACTGTACAAATACAACCCAAAGGAGGGCCCATGCTGGCATCCTGATCTTGGACTCTAGTCCCCAGAACTGTGAGAAATGAACTTCTGTTGTTTATAAGCCATCCAGTCCCTGGAAATTTATTATAGCAGCCTGAATGAACTAAGACACATGCCCAGAAATGGAATTGCTGAATCATGTAGTAATTTTAAGTTTTTGAGGAACTGCCATACTGGTTTTCATAGTGGCTGCACCATTTCACGCTTCCACCACCAGCGCACAAGTGTTCCAACTTCTCCACATTCTCACCAACACTTGTTATTTTCTGTACCTTTTTGAAAAATTTTATTTTTTTAAATGTTTATTTTATTTTATTTTTTTTTTTAATTTTTTTTTTTCAACGTTTTTTATTTATTTTTGGGACAGAGAGAGACAGAGCATGAACGGGGGAGGGGCAGAGAGAGAGGGAGACACAGAATCGGAAACAGGCTCCAGGCTCCGAGCCATCAGCCCAGAGCCTGACGCGGGGCTCGAACTCACGGACCGCGAGATCGTGACCTGGCTGAAGTCGGATGCTTAACCGACTGCGCCACCCAGGCGCCCCTTTAAATGTTTATTTTTGAGTGGGGGGAGAGGAGAAAGCATGAGCGGGGTGTAGTGGGGGGGGCAGAGCAAGGATAGAGGATCCAAAGCACAGCGTGATGTGGGTCTCAAACTCACGAACTGTGAGATCATGACCTGAGCTGAAGTTGGATGCTTAACTGACTGACTGAGCCATGCAGGCGCTTCTGTCCCTTTTTATAAAATCGCCATCCTATGGGGTGTAAGGTGGCATCTCATTGTAGTCCACTATAAGTCTAACTGTTCATTTGTAGGTAGTCAGAATGCACTGTGGTTGCCCGTAGGGTTTTTTGTTTTGTTCTGTTTTGGTGTTCTGTGACTTCCTTACGATATGATTAACCAGAGACCTCTTAAGCAACATTTTAGGACTCATTACGTGCCCTGTGTTTTAGGACCCATGTCTTTGAACAATCACAAAAAATTACCAACTGTTAGGTCTTCAAATTAGCATTTTCTTTCTTTGTCTCTGTTAGCTCTTTTGTATGCTGTTGGATAAATTGGCAGATTTTTCACTCTGACCCTCAGGCCTCTTACTCCTCCTTCCTGTTTGTAACGTTTTTGTCTCTATGCTGGAATCTTGGTAATTTTTTCAGAGTTCTATTCCAGTAATCCAATTAATTCTTCATTTACATCTGCTAATAAAACCATTATGTTTTTAAATTTTTCAGGCTAGACGTTTCATTTCTAGAAATTTTGACTCCTTTCAAATCCATTTTTTCCTGTGCTAGTTTTTAAGAGTATTTCCATTTTCCTTTTGTGAATTTAGTCATTTAAAGCATACTTATTTTATGGACTATCTAAAATATTTGTATCATATGAAGTCTTTGGGGGTTCCATTTTTTATCGTATATATTGGCAAATTTTTTTTAAATATACTTTATTGTCAAATTTGTTTCCATACAACACCCGGTGCTCATCCCAACAAGTGCCCTCCTCAATGCCCATCACCCACTTTCCCCTCTCCCCCAACGCCCATCAACCCTCAGTTTGTTCTCAGTTTTTAAGAGTCTCTTCTGGTTTGCCTCCTTCCCTCTCTAACTTTTTTTTTTCCTCTTCCTCTCCCCCATGGTCTTCTGTTAAGTTTCTCAGGATCCACATAAGAGTGAAAGCATATGGTATCTGTCTTTCTCTGCCTGACTTATTTCACTTAGCATAATACCCTCCAGTTCCATCCACATTGCTACAAAAGGCCAGATTTCATTCTTTCTCATTGCCAATGTAGTATTCCATTGCATATATAAACCACATCTTCTTTATCCATTCATCAGTTGATGGACAGTTAGGCTCTTTCCATAATTTGGCTATTGTTGAAAGCACTGCTATCAACATTGGGGTACATGTGCCCCAATGCATCAGCACTCCTGTATCCCTTGGGTAAATTCCTAACAGTGCTATTGCTGGGTCATAGGATAGATCTATTTTTAATTTTTTGAGGAACCTCCACACTGTTTTCCAGAGCGGCTCTACCAGTTTGCATTCCCACCAACAGTGCAAGAGGGTTCCCATTTCTTCACATCCTGGCCAGCATCTATAATCACCTGATTTGTTCATTTTAGCCACTCTGACCACTCAGCGTGAGGTGGTATCTCAGTGTGGCTTTGATTTGTATTTCCCTGATGATGAGGGATGTTGAGCATCGTTTCATGTGTCTGTTGGCCATCTGGATGTCTTCTTTGGAAAAGTGCCTATTCGTGTCTTCTGCCCATTTCTTCACGGGGTTATTTGTTTTTCAGGTGTGGAGTTTGCGAATTCTTTATAGGTTTCGGATACTAGCCCTTTATCCAATATGTCGTTTGCAAATATCTTCTCCCATTCCGACGGTTGCCTTTTAGTTTTGTTGATTGTTTCCTTTGTAGTGCAGAAGCCTTTTATCTTGATGAGGTCCCAATAGTTCATTTTTGCTTTTAATTCCCTTTTGGCAAAATTTTTTCATCTTTTGTAATTTTCTGTTTCAAGTTCATTTTAAGAAAAGTTTTATAGGGAAAATTCTTCTGACCATGATGTGAGGATGAATTTCTTGAATACTAGAGTTACTACAATGCTGGTGCAAACTTTAAAAAAATTTTCTTTTAATATTTATTTCTGTTGAGAGAGAGAGAGAACGCACGTGCATGTGAGTGGGGGAGGTGCGGAGAGAGACTGAGACAGAGAACCCAAAGCAGGCTCTGCACTCTCAGCACAGAGCGTGACATGGGGCTCAAACCCACAAACCATGAGATCATGACCTGAGCCAAAGTCACACACTCAACTGACAGAGCCACCCAGGTGCCTCACTTTTTGTTAAATTTTTGTGAGTTCCTGGGCCATGCAGGGAGTGCAGATATGAATTGGAACCAACATGAACATAGGTCCATAGTCATGAATTTTCAAAGAAGACATTTCTTCATGATCTTAGAATCCATGACTATACACATAAACTTCCTTTTACCTACTTGTGCTGATTAGACATTTTTCTAGTTTACCATTTCCTTAAGGGTGAAGTTATTCAAGAGTTCTACTTTTATGTGGATTTTTGCTTCCATCTTAAGGTAAAAGAATGGTACAGGAGGCCATTTCGTAAAATAAATACAGAAAAGATCTTTGGAAAAAACATGAATGTAGTTTTACACACACATACACACACAGTGGTAAAGGCTTCTCATCTGCTTTTCAGATTCAGATTCATCTGCTTTTTTGCTATACCTGTCACTCACCTTTAAGGGTTTTTACACCATCCATCAACCTATTTTGGTACACCTTTCCAACAGCTGTAAGAAAGAAAGAAATCAGACCACACCCATGAGAGATTAAGTTAGGCATTTAGGAAAGACAGACATCATAATTTACCCCCAGAAAAGGCCTAATTTAATTGTAAATAACCAAGAAAACAATTAACAAGTAGAAAAAATTTTCAATATGGCTCCCTGGCTTCTGAGGGAGTTATTATGGGCACTCTACTATGCTGAAACACACACATCTTAATTCCCTATGCCTCCCTTTAATTTCCCCATTTTCCCTTTCTGGTATTTTCTCACTCTTTTTACTTTCCTGTATGTCCCTGTTTATTCTTGAGGATGCCTTCTGACTAGAATCAAAAGTTAGAATAGACACTTCCTTGACTTAATACCAGGTTAGTGACTGAAGGGGCCAATGATTCTATAAATAAAGTGGCACTGCTGGGGTTACTTCTTAAACTGGAACTGCATAATTCCTTCTAAATCCTGTTCTTATCAAATGGAAATAATTCTAGAACTTCTCAAAAAATAAACACAAGTCTAAGTTCCTTAAAGGCTACATTGTTTTTTTAAATACTCACCATTGACTGGCAGATATTTCTTTAGTTTTGAGCACTCCTTATCTGTGAGCTCTATCCCCATTTTTTCCAGAATACTTTGAGTATCACTGACATTAACTTCTCCTCCTTCAAAGAAAGAAATGTAAGTAGATGAAAAGTTTGGATATGACCTAAAATCTCCAAAATATGAAAAAAAGAAGTCATTTATCTATTTAGCAGATCATGCAACAGCTATGAACAAAGTAGCATGAGACCTTTGCGCCATCAGACATCATGGAAACAGAATTGTTCCCTTTACTCAAAAAATTCAATATCTATAATTATGGAGTAAAGCAATTTTTTTTGAGTAAAGCAATTTAAGCAAGATATAAGTGGCTTGGGGGATTCCAAGTTATTTAAAATATCACAGATATTTAAAATTCAGTGTCTCTGTTATTACCTTAATTATGAGTGTTGTGTCTGGTTTTACTTCACTACTTAATATGTTAATTCAGCATAATGTGCATTTGCCTTTGAGAACATTTAATTCTATTACACAAGTGAAGTAAGTACATTAGTTCAAGTTTGTAGTTTACAAAACACGGGCTACATCTTTTAAGATGTTTTGCAGTACAGACAAGTAGTTAAGTAAAGGGTATGTAAGTGAGATAGAAGGGAATGAAAGAACTGAGCAATATTTAATACTCACGAGGCATTACATGCACATGGAGAACCTGTTCACTAAATATATGCTAGGCTAAATGTATAAGAAGCGTTAAATATTTGCGATACTCTAAAATTGCTTGAGGCACCAAATATTCAAGATGTGGAAAATATTTATGACACTTGTTCAAATGACTCTAATTTGGCAATCCATTGGTGACACCATTTTTAGGTCTTCTGTGTCCTCTGCTCAAGGAACACAAAACCTATGGCTCTTTGATGGCCTTAATGGCAAGCTACAACTATTAGCTACAGGTACTTGTCCTTGTGTCTTTCTTTTTTTGTTTTTGTTTTTTTTTTTAAGTTTATTTACTTTGAGATAGAGTGGCGAGAGGGGCAGAGAGATTGAGAGAGAGAGAGAGAGAGAGAGAGAGAGAGAGAGAGAGAATATCCCACTGTGCTGTCAGTGCAGAGCCTGACATGGGGCTTGATCTCACGAACTGTGAGATCATGACCTGATACAAAGTCAAGAGTCAGATGCTCAACTGACTGAGCCACCCAGGTGCCCCTAACCCTGAGTCTTTCTGAAAGAGTTTGTGTCACAGGCTAGAGCACTTTCCATCTGTGGTCCATCTGCTTGAATCTCAATTCTGGTCCTTATAACCACATCAGCAGCAGGGAAAACTAATGCTGCTGAACAGAGAGAGACACAAAACTTATTATGCACATCACACACCTTAGATTCAAGTAGTGTAGTCCTTCCATTCACTCTACCCTGAATTTGTTAATGTATTCCATATTTCTGCCCCATTTTTGCTGTGTGTTTTTATTTTATTTTGTTTTGTTTTGTTTTGCTGTGTGCTTTTAAATGATGTAATACTGTGTGACTCAAACATTTTAACTGGGTCCATGAGCCTTTCTGTCCTGCGCACTCTGGGCTAGTACTTTGAGGCTACGTTTGCAGAAAGTCAGTTTCCCTTCATGACACTCAGATTATGCATATCAAAGTACTGTTTGGAAGAAACCTCAGAGGATAAAGAATTTTTTATCAAGCATTGCACTTCAGTATATAGTGTAAATATCAAAAGTTAAAATTCCATACAATTTATCACATATACAAGGACTACTTGGAGTAAAAGAGGGTATTAAAAATAATTCGTTAAAATTAATCTCCCTCCGTGGTAAACCATAACAATCGAGGATGTAAGATCACTCTGAAGTTAAACTCTAGGCTAGGAGTCAGCCAACTTTTCTATAAAAGTTTATAAACAATAGGAAATATTCTAGGTTTTGTAGGACTTATGATCTCTGTCACAACTACTCAGCTCCACCTTTGTATGGTAAAAGCAGCCATAAATAATGCACAAACTAATGGGCTGGATGTGTTCCAATGAAATTGTTTACACAAACGGAAGCAGATTTGGCCCAAGGGTCAGAGTTTGCCAACCCGTAGTTTAGACAATTAAAGTAGAAACACTTCCCCAATAAAATGGTAAAATGGCAGAGTAAAAAGGTAGTGAGGGAGAGTTGGAATAGAGCATTAAAATATAACTTAATGTACGAATTAGGAGCTTAGAGTCACAGTAATTGTTCACTAACCTGTAACAGTGGCCACTGCATCCATCAATGTGCTGAGCTCAACCTTCCCATTAGCTACAAGGAAAGCCAAAATAAGGTAATAAGGCCAGAGAGCCATATATAAACAGACAAAAAATAGGGTAAATTGGGAAATAAGAGATCGAAGTTCATTAGCTCCACTGCTTTATCTGACTCAACTATAAGGATATAAACCCTGGATTTAAAGAATTAACTCCACATTAGTTGAGGGAGAGTCTTTATCTCTTGGACAAAATGGAGTCTTGAATGAACCTCTTGAATTTGAAGGCTGCTCTCCATCTTACTGGCAGGGTGAGAGGTCCCAGTGACTTATTTGGCTGTGTAGCAATTTATCAGCTTTGGTTCAGCCACATTTGTCAGAGGAGTCTTTGGGGACCACCTTTCTTGTCTTCTTACCTTTTCCCAATTTGTCTTTCTCTAGTTTCTTTGTCTATCACAACTGTCTTGGGATTTTTGATCACATAAATTGGTGACCTGTTTCTTCGATTAACACTATATACACTTGTGTGTAAAGATAGGTATGTATTTCTCTTTAACCCTAAAAGATGGGTAGATATTTCAGAGAGTCTCCAAACTGAAAGGACTTGTGGTAACATAATAACTAGTTACAAAGGGGATTCAACAGTTCACTGAAAGCTAATGGGTTAATAAAAATTCTACGTGATGAGTCGAATGTGCAGACTTGCTCTCCTATGTCCTAAGGCTTCATGAAGTCCTTGTGTAACACTAGTAATTATTTTTTTTTTAAAAAAGGGTCATGAGTCATAAAAAAAGCAATAAACTTTAGAAGAATATTATGCCTTATTGGTAATAACTTGGAAGTAGGATGGTTCTGAGGGGGGGTTTCAAGAGAAGGCCAAGTTTGCACCTGTGTGCTAAGTATGAACAAGTATTCCCTTGTATACCAATGAAATTGGCCAGGATGTTGCTGGTTGTTTCAAAATGAGTATAATTTCTGCCAAACCTTCTTTGGAAAGCAGAAAACTGCATGACTGATGATTAGGCAATTGTCTTTTTGCTTTGATAACATTTATACCAATGATTTGGAGCCCTTTGGTTATGTACTGCTCAAATGAAGTGTTAGAAGGCCAGCCTATATTTGACGTTCCTCTTGAAGACTTTCTGTCACTTTGAATTATTTGTATTTTTCACTGTTTTTCATTTGTTTAGTCTAATTATTCCATCATTCCATTCATTCTTCAATATTTATTGCCTCTAAATATAAAATGATGTAGGTATGGTTTCTACTTACAAGAAAATCACAGTTCATAAACAAAGAAGAGTGACATAAAGACACTCACTTTTTGTACAATATGCTGAGTATATAATAATATATGTGTGAATAGGATGAATTTTAAACTAAGAGGAAGAGTAAATAAAGTGAATTCCAGGGATCAGGGAGCTCTGGAAAAGGTAAACTTTGAGATTAATTTTATAGACAAGAATTGGCCTGGTGAAATATGCCTAAGTATTTTTGTTCTAGGAGTTGGAGAGTATGTGGAAAAGGACAATTGGATAATCAAATCAGATGCCATGGTATAAGCATTAAATAACAAAGAAGATCTGTATATTAACTGAAGAAAATTTCATGAATTATCTACTAAATTTCAGGCACCATATGAGGCACTAAAAATTAAAATATATTTAATAATAAATTTAATATAATTTCTGAACAAGTCAGTTTCTGGGGTGAGACGGACAAGTAAACATACTGTAATAGAGCAGTTGGGTTGACGTACAGCAAATGATAAAATCAGGAGATGCTCCCGCTAAAATTCATCCATTTATAGCTACTGCTTTGCAACAGGGTGGAGAGCCGACTATATAAGAATCTTGAACCCTGCCTATATCCAATACTATGGTTCAGACACTGAGGTGTTATAGGGCAATGTGGAAGCAGGAAATAATATAAGATAAAGCTAAAAGGAAAGCAAGGGTCAGATCACAGACGTATGAAATAGTCAGCACTCCTAATTGGTAGGACTTGGTATTCAATGAGATGTGGCACTAAGAAAAAGTTGCAGTGAAAAATACCAATTCGGGTTTTCTAAAAAATATTTATTTATTTTTTGAGAGAGAGAGAGAGAGAGAAAGAGAAAACGAACAATTGGGGGAGGGGCAGAGAGAGACACACACACAGAATCTGAAGCAGGCTGTAGGCTCTGAGCTGTCAGCACAGAGCCCAGCACGGGACTCGAACTCATGGACAGCGAGATCATGACCTAAACCAAAGTTGGAGGCTTAACCGACTGAGCCACCCAGGTGCCCTGAAAAATGTCAATTTTTAAATTTGTTTTACTGAGAACATGATGGTGCCACCAGCTGAGAAAGGGAATGTATAATTAGGAGATAGTTTTTGGTAGGTATTTTTAAATATAGTGAATTTAAGATCTGAGGCTTTGCTGAGCAAGAATGAATTTGGCAGATACAACCCAACAGGAATCTGGATGTGGTTTTACCCAACCCATATTTGGGGAGGAATTTGGGCTGCAGAAAAACATCTAGAAGTTTTCAGCATATAATGACAGTTGGAAATAGGAGTGTGGATAATACTGTCCACTGAAAATTGTAACACGGAATTGTAAAAGTTAAAGTGATTAATGGGCTTAGGACACAACTATTTGAGGGATACTAATAATAGGGAAATTAGTCATATTTTTCTTCCTTCCTTTCTATTCTATAGCCTATGAGATTCATTTTGCTTCTTGTAAATTCATTACTGGGTCAGAAAGTAGTTATAATAGTTCTGTGTGTGATGCTTGGAATCCAAAAGAGAAGAGGTTAAAGATATGGGGCTTATAGAAATGAAGAGAAGGCTAGTTTCTTCTCTAAGCTTTGCAAAAATGTCATTTTGATACTAGGTAAAACTAATTATGGACACACTCATGTACAAGTGCAGAAAGTCTCCTGTAAGATACAGTAGTATGTGAAACACGCACCGGTAAGTGGTAGATTTTCTGTCACATCTTCGTGTTCCTTTTGTGTGAGCTTGATTCCCAAGTTTTCCAGGACAGTGTCCAGGTTATTCACCTTGACTTTGCCTCCTTAGGAAACATACAGGAATGAAACATGAAAAAAAATGAGTTTAAAATATTAGAAATATATTTTTGAATGTGAATTGTTATCTGAATATATATACTTTGTCATTATTACAATAAAAAACAAAAGAGGAAATGTACTTATGTGATTATTACTTTTCTGTATGAACTCCCATTTAACATGTCTAAGAGCATTAAATAATCAACAGAAAAATCAGAATTAGTAATTCTTCCTTTAAACCTTGAATAGAAGCCTGTATTATAAACAGCTCATGAAGGGATAGGCTACATGATTTGATTATAACCAATATTAGAGAGAATAGGAATGAGCTTTGATGATAGGACCTCATTAATTTATTAACTAGCTAATATTAAAACAGAGTGAAGATCATAAGGTAACCTTAAAAACAAGCAGAATCTTAGCACTTTTTTAGATAAAATTAATCATTTTAAAGTGAACACTTTAGTGGAATTTGGTACATATTCACAATGTTGTACAGATATCACTTCTAGTTCCAAAACATTTTCATCATCCCCAAAGGAGAGCCCATACATATTAAGTGGTCACTCCCTACTTCCCTCTCCACCCAGCCCCCCGCAACCCTAATCTACTTTTTGTTTCTATGGATTTGCCTTCATTCTTCCTTCATAACAAGTTTTCCTTACACAACTCCCTAAAAATTTGGTAATCCTTTTCTTCATAATTTGCTGTGTATGATTAGATTTTTTGGGTTGTGAGTATGGATTCCTAGAAAGATGTATTGAGACATTATAGCATAAAATATTATGATGATGAAAGTAACTAAGTAACTGGGGTGCCTAGGTGGCTCAGTCGGTTAAGCATCTGACTCTTGATTTCAGCTCAGGTCATGATCTCAGGGATGGTGAGTTCAAGCCCTGCGTCTGGCTCTGCACTGTCAGTGCAGGGCCTGCTTGGGATTCCCCTTCTCTCTCTTTCTCTCTGCACTCCCCCACTTACTATCTTTCTCTCTCAAAGTAAATAAATAAACTTAAAATAAAAGAAAGTAACTAAGTAATCTATACATAGGAAGCTAGACAGGACTCGTATCTAAATGATAAATGTGAACCTTGAAGATTTCAGATGTCTCTGCCTTTCTTATCAGGCTTTTAACCTACCCTTAGTGGATTTCACCCCATCCAACATTGCATTCTGAAATACGTTTCCAGCAGCTATAGGAAAAGGAACAATTCATGTCAGAAGGGAAATGGTATGAACATTCACTTACTTACAACTTCAGTAAAACAACTGTAATTGAGTGGGAAATGTGTTCTGTCTCGGTATTAAATTTAAAAAGAAGTTATGGAAAAGAAAACTGTCTCAGTGTGACAAATATATGTATTTTCTGGCAAGTAGGCGACTGACAGCTGAGGGAAACACTATTATGTTGGAACAATCACACATCTTTCCTTTTTCGGTTGACTTCCCCTTTTATTTCTTTTCCTAGTCCCCTCCAGTTTCCTTCCTTTTCTTCCTTAGGATATAGGCTGATCAACTACCTGACACTCAGATGGCAAAGCTATGGCTGAAGGGTTTGGTAAACTGCAGACTAAATCCAAATGACAATGCCTTTTCCTAATCAATTTCAGGATTTTTCAGAAAGCCCTCGACAGGTAAAAATTTTAAATTGTTCACACGGGCCACAAAACCAAGTTCCCTGGAAAGTCTTTGTGGCTTCTGTATAGCTCACCATCCATTGGCAGAGTTTCCTGCAGCTTTTTAAGCTCCTCAGCTGTGAGCTCGATCCCCATGCTTCCCAGAACTTTCTCCAGATCACTGACATGAACCTTTTTTCCTTTGAAAATACAAGAACATTAATGTCTGAGAATAATCATTCCATGAAATGGTGAAAAATTCATTCTCATTATAATGCATCCCCCCCATCTGAGGAAATGGAAGGGGAAAAGGAAACACGTTTACACAGAATTATGGGGAAGTCACATAATAGAACATAACCCCTTAGTGTTTACAAAAGGAAGGTCTTTTATTTCTGGGAACAAGTCTGCCCTGCTGAGAACAAATTTGTTTTACAATTGGCCAGCAAATTAAGATACTAGATGGAAAACATATAAATTCAGCTATCATTTATTGTATTTATTCTTGTCTCTGAATAATGTGGCTTTTTTCTTCATAATGACAATAATTTGATCCTGTCAAAGCTTTACAGTGTAACTGGAATAAGTGTACAATGCACAATATAATGATTCCACAACTCTAGACATTAATCGGTGCTCATGATAACAAATGAACTCTTAATCCCATCAACTTATTTCACTCATCCCCTCACCGCCTCCCTTCTGGCAACAATGTGGTCTCTATAGTTAAGAGTCTAGTTTTTTTTGGCTTGTGTTTCTGTTTTGTTTTGTTTTGTTTTTTTAAATTTTTTTTTAATGTTTATTCATTTGTGTAGAAAGAGAGAAATACAGAGCGTGAGTGGGGGAGGGGCAGAGAAAGAGAGGGAGACACAGAAGCTGAAGCAGCTCCAGGCTCAGAGCTGTCAGCACAGAGCCCAATGAGGGGCTCAAACTCATGAACCATGAGATCATGACCTGAGTCGAAGTCGGATGCTTAATTGACTGAGCCACCCAGGCGCCCCATTCGTTTGTTTCTTAAATTCCACATGAGTGAAATCAAACGGCATTTGTCTTTTTCTGACTGATTTATTTCACTTAGCATTGTACCCTCTAGATCTACTTAAAAGTAATTTCTTATTGAAAGATTGAGCAACATTGGCAAAAACAGCTGAACAGTGAGTGGGTTGCTTCATGAAACTATCCTTCCACCGAAACACTAAATGAGTGAGAAAGAACTATCAGAATCAGTTGATTCTGGAACTGATTAGAACTGATTAGAACTCTGGAAAAGAGTCCAAGTTTGGTACATCAACCAAGTGAAAGCAGAATTGAGAAAAAGGTGACTTATAGTAAGAGAGCTTTGTGGCATTTTGACCCCCTTCCCCAAACTGTTTTTGATCATCCATCCCTGTGAGCAAAATATTTTCCAGGACAAAAGTGACAGTCTCTTATTTACCTGTAAAAGGTTTCATTCCATCCATATGCGTTCTCATTTCAACCTTCCCATGAACTGTAAGAAAATGTAAATCAAATACACAGTGGTATTCACTGAGAAATGCAAAACAGGAAGCACAATGGCATTCATTGGCTACTGAATTTTATCCCCCACCTATCCCAAGGAGCACAAAAGGACATGGAAAATAATCATTCTACTTGTTACAAAGGTGCCTGTTTTAACAACTGCTTTCATCCATTGTCATATGGCAAAACTCTAAAGGTGTGAGATTCAAAAGTCACCTTTTTTCATCAGACTTTATTTTTAGCTTTAGACTTTGGAAAACCAAAGATGATTTGGGCCACACCAGGGAAAACAAAATTTAAAACTGGGATCTTATTCACCACTGTTTCAACTGGACTTTTGAAATTATCTCTTTCTTTACTGAGATTCTAATTACTATTTCCTTTCATGTTCACTGACCCAGGCAGACCAGTTTACTCTTGATTTGCATGACGTATGATTTGCTTGAGGGCAATATTCATTTTGAGCTTAACTTCCCAACTCTAATGATTTGCATAGTTTTCATAGTAGACACCCAATTGAATTTCATACAAATTAATATTTAAAAAGACATTAATATGTTAAAGAACAGAAATATCTCACAAATAGATGATTTTTGAGATCTATATTTTGCCAAGAAAGAAAAACGACCTAAAAAACTGTCACTGTTGGTAAGTTACTTGAAAAATTCCTGATTTTAGATTGTAAGTAATAAATTATAGTATACAATATCTAAAAACCCCTATACGGTGGAAAATTTACAAATGAAGGTCCTGGATAACTCAAAAATATTTACTGAAGTATTAGAAGTACGCAGTGACTCTTAGCAGAAGCTGTGTGACACTTACATGTACACAATAACAAGTATTAGAACAGTGAGCAGGATAAATATACATTTATTCATTGGTTGCTAAATCTAGGCTAACGAGAATCTTCCTTGTTTTTCTTCTGGATCTTTTGAGGCAGAATACTCCAAAAGTTATTTCTGTAGTAAAACCATTTAGTGAGGTCAGGAAAGCATGAAGATACATGTCAGTTTTATGGGGCCACTGGAAATTCTCAGAAACAAAGATGATAACACCTATTGGGTGTAAAACTTGCTATTTAACTTGGGTCCTACTTCAACTGAATCTTGCCCTCTCCAGTAAATTCATATCTCCGTCCTGACAGACACAGTATGAGAAAAGCTTTGCCCTAAATGGGGTCTTTCTGTCCCAAATGATATAATTGGGGCTCTATGCTTGAGCCTTAATCTTTCACAAAACTTCTTTTTAAGCTCAATACTGATGGTAACTCTTCAGATGAGCAGATCACCAATAAGCAATAACTTAAAAATTTTAACTCTGGGGGTGCCTGGGTGGCTCGGTCGGTTAAGCATCTGACTTCAGTTCAGGTCATAATCTCACGGTTCATGAGTTCAAGCCTGCATCAGGCTTGCTGCTGTCAGCACAGAGCCCACTTTGGTTGGATCCTCTGTCCACCCCCCTCTTTGTCCCAGCCCCCGCTTACGCTCTCTTCGTGTCTTTCAAAATAAATAAATTAACTTTAAAAAAATTCTAACTCTGATTTAAAGAAAAAAGGATTAATCATTCCACATGTCCATTTTATTTCATGTGTACTTTTTAATCTCACAATGATTTTCATTATGTTGGTTGATCTGAAATTATTATTTTAAAATAAGGAACAGAAATCAATGGCAATACCAGAGGATAGTTTCAAATAATAGCTATATTTCCACCCATAATTCTGCTTTTTTTAGCAATATTAAAAAAAATTCCACCATAATCTCAAATAGACAAAAAATAGTTTTCTATTATGAAAGCTGATTGTTCCATATCTAGTCTCATTCACGGATACACCATTGCAAGCAAAGAAAACAAGACAATGAAGACCACTTGCATGGTCCTTCTTGTATACTACTAGTGGTAAAAATTAGAGAATAAATTAAATGAATTAACAAAAATATTTTTAAGGGTACAGTGCTTATCTTACACAATGATGTGAATAAATGCGCCTTAATAAGATGAGCAAGTATTGATTCATCTAAGGTTATATGATAGTTAAGGAATGTTCCAGACAGATACTTCTTAGCCCTACTATAACGTTCTCAGGCTGATATTTAACATTTGCTTATTTAGCTTGAGAATTCTTTTAGCCCCAATTCAGAATGTACTAAACTTTAGACTTTGTCTCTAGCCCATCAAGGGAGATTAGAGCTTTGGGAACAGTCAGTCCTTGAACCATGGAATCCAGCTCAGAATGAGGGGATGTAAGCAGAGGCATAGGTGGGGGCCACTGAGCATTCAGGCATTCCACACATTCAGGCCTGAGTGGTTACTGTTCCTTTTCCCCTCAAGGGTATCTGGAAAACTTGGTCCTATTCCTTTGGTGCAGGAAATAGGTCCTACACTTCATATTCCTCCTTTATCACGCTTTTTTTTTCTTTTAAGAGAGAGAGAGTGAGCGCGCGTGTGCACGAGAGAGACAAAGAGAGAGAGAGAGAGAGAGAGAGAGAGACAGAGTGAGAGACAGTCCAAAGCAGGCCACACTCTGCACAGAGTTGGATGCAGGGCTCGATCCCACATCCCTGGGACCATGACATGGGCCGAAATCAAGAGTTGGACGCTCAACAGACTGAACCACCCAAACGCCCTTATTCTGGCTTTCTACATGTCCTTGAAAATGGTGAGGCGAAGACAGAAATGCTATTTTAATAACCTCCCACTTAGGGGTACCTGGCTGGCTCAGGTGGTAAAGCATGCAACTCTTGATCTCAGGTTGTGAACTGAGCTCCACACTGGGCCTAGAGCTTACTTAAAAGAAATTAAAAATAATTTCCCACTTTGGGCTCTGCTCTCTTTTCTCTATAATTTTTAAAAATTTTTTCTGTGTTAAAGCTTCTTCTATTTAATGCACCCCACTCCCTTCCCTCCACAGCAGGGTCTCTCTCTAATTTTGTTCAGTTCTAATAGTGGCCTTGGCCTTGGCCATACTCCAAGTGGAAATGAAGTTACTGAAAATGTCAAGGGGCAAAACATGTTTACTTTCAGTCTGAGTCATCTTTCATGTTTTCTGTCTTCTTAATGCCAAAGTAGAGTTTTCAGAGATTCTTTTATAGAAGCTCAGATTAACCAATTCTAACCAATTCAAACATATCTTAAATACTCACCGTCAGCTGGTAGATCACGTGTCAGATCATTAATTTCCTCTTCTGAAAGGTTCATCCCCATAGTTTGCAAAGGAGAATCCATTTTATCGACATCAATAATCTCTCCTTGTGAAAAAGTAAAGAATATGGGGAAAACTCACTGATTCCAAAATGTGACCACTCGCATTACTCACAGTGCATTAATGATTATCAGTCTCATGAGGAAAACAAGATGTAATATAGTCTATTCACATATATCAAGGGGGTCAATAAGGATGTTAGACTTCGAATAGAAATCTTCCAGGTGAATGAGCAATTTTCAAATCTTTCACAGCAAATGGTAAAATCAAACTGTGGCTGACAATGAGGGTTTTTTTTTTTTTTTCCTGAACTCCCAGATTAGATGCCTCAACTCCCGACAAAAATCTATAATCAAGTTCTGTTTCCATTTATGTGGAGGACGATGTTATTCAGACCAACCTTCCTCTGGAAACTGAAATCTTGGATAAAATGTAAAAAGCATCTCCTCAAAAGTACTAAAGAGCTGATAAGAGAGTAAGTTACTAGTGCAAAGTCTCATCAAAAGTAGGAACCTAGGGAGGTAAGCAGAGCCCTGTTACTGTTTCTGTTCTAATGATACTTGCTCCATCTGGATTTGAACTGTCATGTTGATGACCTCATGGAGTGTGGGTGATTCTGTCCAAGTGCCCAGCAGCAGCAAAGGCAAGTATTCCTTAGGAACATGCTTCCATCCTTAGCCTCAAAGGTTTCTTTCTATAATTTTCCAAGGAAAATAGCTCACGCTCAAAAGAACCAAACACAGAACGAAACAAGTTACCTGAGAGAGAATAAGCAGAAATAACGGGCAGCAGCAACATGCTCATAAAAACTTTAGATTTAGAAGTTATCAGGCACAAATTACAAAACTATTGTGCTTCCTATGTGTAAAGCAATGGAAAACAAGCTAAAAGTATCTGCATCTGCAGGAGATAGGAAACAATACAAAATGACCCAGGATAGCCGAAAAAGAGAAAAAAAAATGTTTAGAAATGAAAAGAAGGGGGAAAGAGGAGGAAGGAGGGAGGAAGGAAACAAGACAGCTGTATGGGAACATGAAGGGGACCTTGAACCACGTGGAACTCATCCTCTACCCACTAGTGAATCTAGGGCTGTGGGAAAGTCCTTTGGGACAATCCTTGGTTTAGTGCCAAGTAGAGGTGGTGTGTCTTTCCCGAGCTTCCTAGTGGGCAGCTCACGGTGTCTATGGGGCACTCTTACTGGTGCACACCGTGCATATGGCATTGTCTGCACCCATGGAGGCCAGAGCTACAGCCAAGTGGGTACATCACCACGTGGTTAAATCTTGACTCACAATAACGCGGATCTGTATTGAATGTGGAAGATTTCGATGTTAAAGTTGAAAGGCTACTCAGTATTTCTATACCACAGAAAACAAGAAATAAGGGTGCATGATATGGTTTCATATTTCTTCATTATGTTGGGATTTAAACTTGGCACAACAGTAAACACGTACATGTGATAAGTCCTCTCATAATATAAGTGGTTTTCAAACCCTAAGAAATCAATCTTCTCACCAGGAAATATGTCACACAGCAAGTGGAAAATGAAAGAAAAAAAACCAAGACAAATACACTCCTACTAAAAGTCACACAAAAAAGATGTTTCTATAAAGAACAGCCAGAACTGGGCGGGGTGGACAAGGGAGAGTGTGTGTGTGTGTGTGTGTGTGTGCGTACAAGGGCTGAGGAGTGAGGGGTTAGATCTACTCATAGCAAAAGATTATAAAGCTGTTATACTCAACACAATTTAGAGCATGAATAATCAGACCAATAGAACAGAATGGAAATTCTCAAAATAGACAAGTGCACGTGGAAATCAAGTATATAGTTAGGATGGCATCTCAGATTCAAGGATGTGGTGACAGACTTTTAAATAAATGATTTGGGACAACTGTAGAGCCGTTTTCAAAAAGATAAACTAGATCTGTATTTCCCGATGGAATGCAATGTGAAATAAACGGTATTACTTATGAAGTATTCTTGTGAAAAAATGTTGAAGATGAAAATAACTAAGCCATCAGAGCTGACTCCTGGTTTATGAGGAATACGGACAACAGAGAAACAAGAGAGATGAGAAAACAGACAAAAACGGGTAAATTTAGTATATGGGAAATTTTTCTTTTTTTAGTATATAGAAATGCTACAAGACAATTGGCAACCCAGTTTCTTAAAAAAAAATCAGTGCCTAAAAAGAAAAGACGAAGAAGGTAGAGGAATAGCTGTAGAGTACATGAGATTTAAGTGTCATAATAGATGCAGTGTGTAAAGCTTGTTTGGTTCTTTATTTGAATAAGCTCACTGTAAAAAATATTTTAAAGAAGGGAAATTTAAAAATAAGCTGTATAATGGTATTGCAGTCATGTAAAAAAATCCATACTTTTAAGAAGATGTATACTGAAGTATATAAGGACTAAATGAAAATTTGCTTTGAAATATTTCAGTCAGAAATATAAAAAATAAATAAGAGGGGAGCCTGGGTGGCTCAGTCAGTTGAGCATTGGACTTCAGCTCAGGTCAGGATCTCGCGGTTTGTGAATTCAAGCCCCACGTCAGGCTCTGTGCTGACAGCTCAGAGCCTGGAGCCTGCTTTGGATTCTGTGTCTGCTTCTCTCTGCCCCTTCCCCGCTCATGCTCTGTCTCTGTCTGTCTCTCAAAAATGAATAAACGTTAAAATTTAAAAAATAAATAAATAAATAAGAAGCAAGTGAGATGAATCTTCATAACTGTTGAATCTAGGTTCATTCTATTATTCTTTATTCTTTATCATTCATTATATTATTCTTCATACTTTGTATACATTTGGAAATGCTCATTATAGCCAAAAGGCAGAAAGAACCCAGATGCCCATCAAAGGATGAGTGAATAAACAAAACATATACACATACAACAGAATGTGTTATTAGGCAACAAAAAGGAATGAAATTGTATACCCATGTTCACAGAACATATTCACAATCACTAAAATGTGGAACCAACTCAAGTATCCACTGATGGATGAATGAACATATATACATATAGTAGAATATTATTCAGTCTTAAGAAGGAAGGAAATTTTGACATATGTTACAACCTGGATGAAACATGAGGACATTAGGGTAAGTAAAATAAACTAGTCACGAAAATAGACACTGCATGATTCCACTTATATAAAGTATTTAGATTAGTCAAAACCATACAGACAGAAAGTAGAATGGTGGTTGTCAGGGGCTCGTGGTAGGGGAGAATGGGAAGTGTTTGTTTAATGGATATAGAGGGTTTTTTTTTTAATTTTTTTTAACGTTTATTTATTTTTGAGACAGAGAGAGACAAAGCATGAACAGGGGAGGGGCAGAGAGAGAGGGAGACACAGAATCTGAAACAGGCTCCAGGCTCTGAGCTGTCAGCACAAAGCCCGACGCGGGGCTCGAACTCACGGACCGTGAGATCATGACCTGAGCTGAAGTCGGATGCCTAACTGACCAAGCCACCCAGGCACCCCTAATGGATACAGAGTTTTAATTTTACAAAATGAAAAGAATTCTGGAGTGCAATGGTAGTCATTGCACAAAAAATGTGAAGGTGCTTACTAACACTGAACTGGACACTTAAAAATGGTTAAGGTAATAAACTTTATGTTATGTGCATTTTACCACCATAAATAAATTGGAAAAAAGGAAGAATGGAATATTGATACATGCTACAATATAGATGAACCTGAAACCATCATACTAAGTGAAAGAAGCTAATCATAAAGACTACATACTATCCCACTTATATGAAATGTCCAGAATAGGTAAATCTATAGGGACAGAAAATAGATTAGTAAGTTGCCTAGGGCTTGTAGGGTGGTGGGGAGAGAATAAAAGGGTGATAGCTAAAGGATATAGGGTTTCCTTTTGGGGTGTTCTGGGTATTCACAAAGTCCTTTGATAAAGCTACTAACTATAATGAAATTGTAATTAGTCCCAATAAAGTAAATGATAACCCAAAAAGGGACATTCAGTGACTCAGACTAGAAGGACATGGGGTAGAATGGGGAGATGACAAAGAAGAAATTGGAAGAAAATAAGAAGAGAAGTTTCGGTCTCTATCTCTGTATTGTCTATGAAACCATCTTTTTACCATGTCATTGAGAACTGAAGAGACTGCAATAGGTTACAAGGTTCCTTGAGCGGAGCACGTGGGTAGCTCAGTCACTTAAGCATCTGACTCGATTTTGGCTCAGGTCATGATCTCAGGGTTGTGGGATCGAGCTCCACGTTAGGCTGTGGGCTGACAGTGTGGAACCTGCTTGGGGTTCTCTCCCTCCCTCTTTCTCTGCCCCTCCCCCGCATGCTCGGTCTCTCTCTATCCAAATAAATAAATACAAAATAAATAAACAAGCTTCCCTCAGAATACAAGTTCCCAAATACAAACAAAATAGCAGTACTTCTTATAATGTCAGAAGACAATTGATTCTGTGTGGGATAACCATGAGAGCATCTCGGTACCAAAGAACAGTTGGTATAAGATTACTACAAAGGGTTTATTCAAGTACAAAAGTCAGCAAATATTTGAGGCATCTGTTAATATTGTACTATCACTCGCTAGGATTGCCATTCTTTTTATTTGTTGCTCTCATTTGGGGAAGAAACTCCTTTCATTTATTCTATTCATTAATCAAATATTTATTACATAGCGAATATGTAAAAGATACTTTGCTGGGTCGGGGGAGAAAGATTTACAATGAAGGATCAGGCAGGGTCTCTGACAAAAGAAGCTCACGTTTTATAAAAGGCAAGAGTGGTACTCATTTGTAATACAACTAGTTAAGTCAGAGTGAGGTGAGGAAAGGTCTCTCGGTGTTTTAGCTTATATTACTAGGGTAATAACGATAGTACCACAATTGTAAAAGAGTATAAAAACAGAGTTTTCTCAGCTACTGGAAGAGCCACTGGCATCTTCCTGAGGAATAATTCTTCATTGTGTTGAAAAGCCCGATGAATTGCACAGCACTGAGTATCCTTGACGCTCAGGGAATATAATGCTAAGAGCATCCACTTTTACAATCACTTGGTGACAACAGTTTGTAACAACCAGATATTCCCCCAACATATTTCTAAAAGCCCCATGTAGCTGCTTTGGTCAAATACCACAATGAAAACTATGAATTCAGTTTCTGACAAAATCTATGATGTCTGAAGGACAGTCATAGAAATGTCCTACGCAGCACCTGGGTGGCTCGGTTGGTTAAGTGTCTGACTCTTGATCTCAGCTCAGGTCATGATCTCATGGTTCGTGGAATTCAGTCCTGCGTTGGGCTCTGTGCTGACAGTGCAGAGCCTGCTTGGGATTCTCTCTCTCTCCTCGCTCTCTGACCCTCCCCCACTCTCTCTGTCTCTGTCTCTCAAAATAAACTTTAAAAAGAAAGAAGTGTCCTATAAAACTTATAACACACAATATTTGAGTGAGAAAATTGATCTGAAGATATAAATCTGAATATTTTGAGGATATAGGGATGATGGGAGAAAGGAAGTTTTTTCAGAGAGTGTTAAATGAAACAATGAACTACAAACAGAACTTCATTCTGCTCCCTGGAGTTTATAAAAATGAAGAAATAGGACTTTTACATTAGGAATTAATCCCTCCTTAAGATCTGCAAATATCTTCTGAGTGCTTTAGAGATTCTGGTATGCATGTTCACAAGCGCTAACTCCCTTCAAAGACACAGTTATTTCTAAAATCCTCACCATTAAGTAGCAGGTTTTCTGTCAGTTTTTTCTGTTCCTTTCCTGGGGGCTTAATCCTCATTTCCCCCAGAATGCTGTCCAAGTTACTCACATTAACCTTCCCACCTTAGGAAAGCAATAGGGATGGGAAATAAGAAAAATGGAATGTTTCCACAATATTAAAAATGCATTCGTTTCTGTGTATTATTAACTTAATCAGCCCGTGCTAATGATATGAAAAAAGAGAGAAAGTGTAATTTATGTCTTCATATTATCATTTAACATTTTAAATAGGAGTACCAAGACTCATTTGACTTTTCTAATTATCTGGAAAAATTTAATAGGATGGGTAAAACCAGAACCTGTCTCCTTTCACCTTATCTTGGGACAACTTGAGACAGCAAAAGGTGCTAAGGTATATTTTAGCACCTTAGGGCTATTAGACCACAGATCTCATTGCTGCAGACAAGAACAGGAGCCATTCTCATTTTCCTGAACTCCCAGGTCACTTCCACTGAACAATTGCCAGTCCTTCACTTCAATGTCTGCGGTATAGACCTAGATTTGATTTTCCAATTTAAGATTTTTTTTCATCTTATTTCCATGCTCCCTGTCCCCCTGACTCTTCTCTGGCCTTTTGTGGCCTGTGGAAACCTCAGCATTACTTATGATTTACAGTGAAAGAAGTTGTTGATATAATAAACTTAATATAAGTTTTTAGGATAGCATTCATTTCTATTTAGAGATGTGTTCTGTGAGTTTTTAAAATGTCTTCTTAGTGCCAAATTAGTGGCTTTCGAGAGTCTTTCCATCACTTCATACGCCCAAGACTTCCCAAGTGGTTCAATGCTATATTAAATGCTCAGCATTAATTTGTAGATTCTGTCTCATATTTTTAGGTTCCTTTTCTGTAAGATTCAACCTCATGTTTTCCAGAACAGTGATTGTTGTTATATCAACATGATTGTTGATATCAATCATCCTCACCCCTAGGAAACTGAAAGAAATAACACCAAAATGTAGTCACTCTTAAATGTGACCAAAACTATTAATTCGTGTATAATATACAGTTACAAGTTCTAGCACAAAAAACATAGCTAAATACATTGTTCAAATATTTAAAATATGTTCAATAATAGAGTTAGAGTAAAATATCTTCCTTTGGTCAGTCCATAGAGCAGAAAGCTTTAAAGGTAATCGGCGAGCTTCTCAGTGAAATACGCTAGTGGGGATAACAAATTTCATCCTTCCATCCAATAAGCATGATTTTTTTGTTGATGATACCCAGAGAAAAATTTCTTTTTCTGAGTAAATTTCCTTAACCATTACTAATTTTTTTGTTTATTAATCACTTTTCAGACTAGACTTATTTTCTTCTTTGCCACAAATTGTAAACTTTTCAATAAATTATGGAACTCTATCCCCCAGGATAGAACATACATTGTCTGCAAAAGCATGGGCGGATTAAAAGAAGCATAAATATCTTATCAAAATATCTGAAAAGTGGCAAGTATCAAAATTTAACATCTTATGTATATTTTCTTTTTTTTTTTTTTTTTTTATTTATTTTTGGAACAGAGAGAGACAGAGCATGAATGGGGGAGGGGCAGAGAGAGAGGGAGACACAGAATCGGAAACAGGCTCCAGGCTCCGAGCCATCAGCCCAGAGCCCGACGCGGGGCTCGAACTCACGGACCGCGAGATCGTGACCTGGCTGAAGTCGGTTGCTTAACCGACTGCGCCACCCAGGCGCCCCATATATTTTCATCTTTAAAGGCCTTCATTGCACAGCAAAGGAAACCATCAACAAAACAAAAAGGCAACTACTGAATGGGAGAAGATATTTGCAAATGATATATCCAGTAAGGGGTTAAAATCCAAAATATGCAAAGAACTCATACGACTGAACACCGAAAAATGACAAATAATCCAATTTAAAAATGGGCAGAGCACATGAATAGACTTTTCCAAAGAAGACATGTAGATGGCCCACAGACACATGAAAAGATGCTCAGTATCACTAATCATCAGGAAAATGCAAATCAAAACCCAATGAGATATCACTTCACACCAATCAGAATGGGTAGTATCAAAAAGATAAATAATAAGTCTTGGTGAAGGTGAGGAGAAAAGGGAGCCCTTGTGCACTATTGGTGGGAATGTAAATTGGTGCAGCCACTCTGGAAAATAGTAGGGAGGTTCCTCCAAAAACTAAAAATAGAAGTACCATGTGGTCTAGTAATTCCACTTCTGGGTATTTACAAGAAACAAATGGAAACGCTAATTTGGCAAGATACTATGCCATTTTGTCTGCTGCAGCATTACTTACAATAGCCAAGATGGGGAAGCAACCTAGGTGTCCATTAACAGATGAATGGATATAAAGAAGATGTGGTGCACATACACATAATGGAATACTACTCGGCCGTAAAAAAGAATGAAATCTTGCCATTAATGACAACATGGATGGACCTGGAGGCTATTATGATAAATGAAGTAAGTGAGACAGAAAAATACAAATATCATATGATTTTGCTTACTTGTGGAATCTAAAAAGTAAAACAAACAAACAACAGACTCATAAATAGAGAGAACAGGTGGTTGCCAAAGTAGAGGTGGGTGGGGGATTAGGTGAAATAGAAGATTAAGAGGTGCAAACTTCTAGTTATAAAGAAAATAAGTCAGAGGGATGAAAAGTATAGCATAGGGAACAGAGTCAATAATGTAATAACTATGACAACAGAAGGCAACTACACTTCCCATGGTGTTTCATAATGTGTGTAATTGTTGAATCACTATGTTGTACACACAAAACTAATGTTATATGTCAGTTATCCTTTGGTTTAGAATAAATTAATGAAAAAGGCCTCTGTGCCAACCATCAGCCTATCCTGACAGATGTATCAGCTTTAAGAAGCATACAAATCAAAATCTCACCAAAATTCGTTATTAAGCAACAGAGAAGCCATCATTTCACAAAGTCAGATTTTACATTTCCATACAGTACAAATATACTCTCAATAATTTTTAAAAATATATGAAATGGAGAAAATAAGGCCACTCTTCATTCATTGGCACCTAAGGCAGTTATTGCTGGCCCTCTAACAGGCAGAACCCCTCCCATCCATTTATTCTTTGTAATTTCTCATTTATTTCCATTTCATACTTTTCAATGCCTTCCTTTTCCTCTTCTCATTTTAAAATTTCAGAATCACAGTGTATTCAAGAATAATAGCCAGGATTTCTCAACCATGGTCGCAGGATTTCTGACTAAAGCCACCTCATTCCCAACTAAGAATGAGATGACACCGTTGGTATTTCTTCGTAAGAGAAAACAGTCATTATCTTGTAAAAGATTTTTTTGGACAATCTTTTTCACTTAGATATGAAATAGAATTATTAGAGAAATTCTCACCATCGACTGGCAGATTGTTCACCAACTCTCCCTGTTTCTTATCTTTGAGTTCTATCCCCATGTTTCCTGGAACTTTTTTCATGTCATTGACCTCAACCTCTCCTTCAAAGCAAAAGAAGGGAGACTTCTGGTATTATTGTGAATGATGTCGTGATTCCACACAATTAAAAAAAAAAAATTGCCTTTGTAGCATTACAGCTAACTGCTGAATGAAAAGAGACCCAGCCTAAAAAAATAGGCCTTTGGGCCTACAGAGAAGGTTTCTCGTTATTTCTAGCATAATCTCTGAATGATAGGCAGGGCAACAGAGCATGCGATTTGAGTATAAACTTTGCAGTACATTAGAATGATACAGATTGCTGATCTAAATAGTTTTATCAGCACTTTTATTGCTTTGAGATCGCCTCTAACTTTACCAAAACTTTCCTTCACTTTTTACTGTGTTAAACTGGAATTTAGCTTTCCGCCATAAAAGAAGGTATGCTAATTATTGGCAGAGATTTCAGATAATGACTTGGGAAACAACAAAGAGCACTGAAGTTTTATTGCTAAAAGTTCTGATAATCTATTATCTAACTGTAGGCATTTATACATAAACATTTTTATAAGATGTGTAAGACAGATTTTAAAAGTCCATGCAATCATGATGTGGAAAGAGCATTATATTGTAATTTAGTGGAAATAATTTGGTTCTTAGATTTCTAGTAGCATCTTACTCTTAGTTGTTATTCTATTACCTGTTTTGGCTTTTATTCCACCCATTCCATCCATTAAGATACCAACATCAAAGTTCCCATTAGCTGTTAAAAAAAAAAAAAAAAAAAGACTTAGTTGGGATCCAGAAAATGATAGAGCTTTAGAATGAAAACATAAAGTACCCATACTATAAAAAAACTTAAGGCAGAGTCCAGTATTTCCACTATTTTATTTGAGTCCATTTTTAATTTTTAATTTCAGGCTTTCTGGGGTTCAATTTGTATTTGCAAAATGGACTCGGAGTCTAGGAAAAACATTTTATGATGCCACACTAGTTCATAAACTCTACAGGACAGTTCATGCTCTCTGTGTTCATCTTTGTTCTGGCAGGGACAAGACTCATGCAGGTACCAAGAGTAAAAGAAGTAAAGGCCATAATTCTCATCTCATGTCTTTTACTAACATACTTTCTCCTCTTCTTTCTAATCACTGCGTCCATTTCAGTATGGCTGCTGACTAATTATTACTCTACCACTGCAGTAATTGCTATTAGTTCTTTATGACTCCAAATAATTATTATTTTTTCTTATTCTTTTCTGCTCTTTTCAGTTGATTCATCTTTCCATACTCATGGATTATTCATTTATCAATTCATACATAAAGGGAGACAGATATAAAGCCTCACTCCAAGGAACCACCAAACAGACCAAATAATGACAGTTCTTTGGCAATAAGGCTTTGAAAGAGCTCCAGTTCCCCTCTGCTCCCTCCAGTGGTTTCCAGGCTACTAGTTTTCACTGCAAATAGAAAATGTTATTTTTCAAGGCTATTATGGAGCTGTGAGACAGAGGATGGGAATAGGGCAAATTAAAATATCACAAAGCTCACTATTCTTACTGAGATTCAGTCTTTTTTCTCTTAAATCCTCCCCAGATTGCAGCAAACCTTTGGTTAATTTCCAGTTCTGAAAATGTTAATTTTGACAATTTTTGCCAGTTTGCTCATTGCTCTTATGGAGGAGAGAGTTTTTCGGTGGCTCCTATTCTGCCTTTTATCTGACATCGACAAGTGAGTTTCTGAAGCTAAAAATAACCTCTGGCAATTGTTGATAGTCCCACTTAATTATTTTTTCCAGATGTCCCAGGGAAACTTAAAAGCATAAAGAAAATAAGCAAATAAAAAACTAACTACATGTTTTTCATTGGTACACAGTAGTACTTGAAAATTAAGGAATGATTTAATAAAAATATCTTTTGGGGAAAAAAAACTCACCCTATCAGAAGGGTATAAAACCCATGGCAAAGACATAACTAAATAGTATATGAATCAAGTGAAAAAAAATATTTTTCCAGGTAAGAGGCAGTATTCAGTAAAATGTTTCTAGGTGATATTGCTTGACCTCAGTGGATTGTGCTCAGCTAAATATATTCTTTTTTGGTTTATTTAAAGTGGGGATTACTTTGTGATACATCACACTTCAATCCTTATATTTTATTTAATACATACAATACTGACCTTGAATCGTGAAGTCTGGTCCAAGGATATGATGATCCATACCTACATAGAAGTAGCAAAAATGTCATTCATATTGGCTGAAACCAAAGCCCTTGTTCCTGTGAAAACTACTAACCTGACTGAGGCCCCAGCAACATTCTCAGCCTCTACTAGAATACTAAGAATTGTGATACACTAGACATTACGTTCCTTGGGTCAAGGACTATGTCTGTATTTCGTGGTCATTGTATTTCTGGCACTGAGCAGAATACATGATATATAGTGCTCAGTAAATATTTGTTAAATAAACGAATAAGTATCAACTTTAGATTAATATATTGAGAGAAAAAATAATTCTTATTTCAGCTACATAAGTCCTATAAAAAATGTCAGCTGCAAAACCCAAATTTTCATGAAGGCATAATGATATCTAAATCATTCACCATCAACTGGTACATCTGAAGCATCTGAAGCAACTGGTACATCATTAAGTTCCTCAGCTGTAAGTCTGATTGCCATGTTTTCAAGAATAGAGTCAAGGTCATGGTCATCATCTTGCAACCCAACAAAAGAGAAAGATATGAGGACATTAAAATAAAAATCAAAATATAATATAAATTCCTAATGTATGGTGGTATCAATTTCATCATAAAAAAAGAGGCTAAGGACATTTAAATTTTTAAAGAGAAATACTAATGGACTAAAATTATCTATTCATTTATACCCAAAATATCCCACACTGAAGATAAGCTTACATAACACAATACATCAGAATAAGGCTGAGACACCACTCAGGTTAATTTTAGCAGCAAAACTGCAAACATAATAGTTTTTTTTATATAAACATTTATACAAGGAGATTCAGTTTGGTCACTGTATTTCAAGATATACTATCTTAAATTTTTATAGCTCGGCCTAAATTTTATTATTTCCACATCAAAAATCTAGGTAAACCTAAATATTTAGAACACCTTTTAAAAACAAGACAGAAAATTATTTAATCAGTATGAACATATGTGTGTATTAAAACTAATCGTGGAAATATATATGAGAATGGCAGGGGGCAATATTTAATAAGAAAAAAAGCAAAACACAAGAGTCTCAATCTGACATCTTTATTTGAATCTCACTCACCTTTTACATCTGCACAATTCAGCAAACTAGTCTTATATATTCTTCTACTAGCTGTAGCTGCAAGAAACACATAATTTAGGTCATAGAGAAAATATCTAGACATGCTAAAACAATATCAAATATCCAAGTTCAGAAATATACAGCATAAAATAATTTGCTCCTAAAATTTACCTAGTATCTTCTAGAAATAATAAAACAAAAAATGTAAACGAAATTCTTAATATGGTAAATCAGTTCTTTAGCACCTGAGACAATTATTAACATTTACCAGGCCAAAGAAAAAACACTTCCTTATGTTGTATTTTTTCTGAGTCCACATTTTTCCCCCTCTACTAGTAAGTATAGTTCTACATTTCTCCTCGTCCTCCTCTCCAACCCAAGGCATCTCAATGGAAGGAAAAATAACTATCAATATTCCTTAGTCCAAATGGCAAGACTGATGATTGATGAGCCTCTCGATTTAGACATATTTTTAAATGGTAATTTATGTATTCCTAAATATTAAAAATAATTATCTTTAGAATTATGGATATTTTTAACTCTAACTTCTAAGTGATCTAGAATAAACATGGAGATTTGGATTATAAAAAAATTTTAGGCTATAATTCTAATTCCCTCAAGATTCTACCTGATACTTGCAATGGCTGAACAACTCCCTGGATGACTATATTAACTCTCTTGAAGACTATTCTGATATTTGAAATGCCCACCATTAATTGGAAGTAATTTCTTTAGCTCCAAATGCTCTGGTGAGGACTCTATCCCCATATTTTGCAAGACATTTTCCAGGTCACTGAGGTCAACTTCTCCTCCTGCAGAACAAAAGAAGTAGAGAAAGATGACATTTTAAAAAATAGCATAATTTCCAATTATTAAAGAGAAATAAAGCATAATGATACCTGCTAAAAATAAGCAGTCAGTTACAGACACAAAATGAACAGTGTTTCTTTAACACTGGTAAAAGAGATGCTCCCATAATAATGGTTATAAAGTAATATTTCACAATTGAATAAGGTTCATATAATTTAAAAATTATTAGAATAATAAAGATGATCGGTACAAATAACATAGGGTATGGAAATTAAGCTAGAAATCAATAGCAAAAGCTACTAGGAAACTCCCCTAACTTTGGAAACTAAAGAATGCCTCTCTAAATAAATCATGTGTCAAAAAAATAAACCATACTGGAAGTTAGAATATTTTGAATTGAGTAAAAATAATAATATTACATATTAAAACTTGTAGGATATGGTAAGGTTGTGCTGAGGGAAATTCACAGCCTTAAATGCATGTAATAGAAAAGATGAAAAGATCAATAACCCAAGGTTCTATCTTAAAAAGTTAGGAAAGAACAGCAAATTAAACCCCTCAAAAGGAGAAGAAAAGTTCTAAGGACAAAAGCAGAAACTACTGAAATGAAAAGCAAACTTTAAATAAAATCAATACAACCAAATGTTGGGTTTTGGAAAGACCAACAAAAGTGATACATACCTGCACTAAGACTGACAAAGGAAAAAAAGAGAGAAAGCACAAAGAATAAATATTTCTAATGACAAAAAGGACATTACTAAGAATAGCCAAGAAGAGTTTAAAGAAGTAAATAAAATTGGGAGGATTTATGCTTCAGATATCAAGACAGATTAAATCTACATTAAAATAGTAGGTGTACTGGTGCAAGGACCAGCAAATAGAACAAAGAACAAAAAGAATAAAAAGTCCAGATATAGCAACACATTTATTATCTTTGATTTATGAAAAAGCTAGCCTTACATTAAAGTAGGGAAAGGATCACCTTGTCAATAAATGGTGAATATCCATTTAGAAGAAAAAGGGACCCTTATCCCACATCATATAGAAAAATCAATTAAGTGGATTATAGATCTAAATGTGAAAGGAAAATAATAAAGCTCCCAGAAGTTAAATAGGAGACGTTTTCATGACCGCGGTGTATGGAAGGATTTCTTCAACAGGCTCCCAAACATTCTAACTATAAAAGAAAAAAGGTTGACTAATTCAACTACGTGTCAAAGAGAAACTTTTGTTCATCAGAAGATAAAATACAAGAGGAGACACCACACAGCACTGCCAATGCCCCTGCGGAGAAGCTGAGATCACCACCGAATTTGAAATATTTAAAGTGGATACAAAATTGTTTCAGTAATGCAGACAATTAAGTGCGTTGCTGTGGGTGACGGTGCTGTTGGTAAAACGTGTCTCCTGATATCCTACACAACAAACACATTTCCGAGGATGTACCGACTCTTGGTGACAACTATGCAGTCACCATTATGATCGATAGGGGGCCATACACTCTTGGACTTTCTGATACTGCGGGGCAAGAGGACTATGACAGATTGCAACTGCCAAGTTATTCTACAAACGTATTTCACCGTATCTACGAATACATTTCTACAAATGTATTCCAGTCTGTTATTCAGTGAACTCTGCCTCCTCATTCGAAAATGTGAAGGAAATGTGGGTGCCTGAGATAACTTACCACTGTCCCAAGACTCCTTTCTTGCTTGTTGGGACCCAAATTGATCTTAAAGATGACTCCTCTACGATTGAGAAACTAAGAACAAAGAGAAGTCTATCCCTCCAGAGATTGCTGAAATGATGTGAAAAGCTGGCCCATGACCTGAAGGTGGTCAAATATGTGGCGGGTTCTGCACTCACAGAAAGGCCTAAAGAATGTATGTGACGAGGCAATATTGGCTGGCCTGGAGCCTCCAGAACCAAAGGAGAGCTGCTGCTATGAACAACTCTCCAGAGCCCTTTCTGCACTGCTGGTGTCAGCATTGTACTAAAAGCAATGTTAAACTAAAGATGAAAAATTAAAATTCATTTCTGCAATAATGACAAGTGCCTTGCACCTACAAACATGCACTTGAGTGAGACAAGGCCCATAGGTATGATTCCCTTCCCCTTCTCAATATTAGTTAATTCAGTAATTGTGTATTGTCAGAAAGTGATTAGTACTAGGTTTTTATCTTGTTGTTTCAAAAATATTTTTTTTGTTGTTTAAAAGCAAGGCATGCTTGGGATGACTCTGTAATCGACGAATTTGGGTTGTTAAAGCTACTCCCAGGCTCCATCCACTCTCGAGTTGCAAATATTTATGTACCCAACATGAAAGCAGCCAAATACATAAAGCAACTATTAATAGATATGTAAAGGAAGAAATTGATAGTAATGAACTAACAGTAAAGGACTTTAACATCCCACTTATACCAAATATATAAAGCAACTATTATTCTGGAGAATAATCTGGGAAATCCAGGTTTTTTCTTTTACCTTTATTGGGGGGGGGGGAGGAAAGAGTATGTGGGGCATTTGTTTTTATTTAGTCATGTTTTTTAAATTCATTAGCCACTGGACAGCTCTTAGGGGGAAGAGGATGGACTGACTCCACATTCCATTTCCTAGATCAAGTTTAGAACACTTGTCCCCCACCTGGTGCTCTTAGGAAGGAGTATAGTAAACGCCTCATTTAATAACATACTCATAGTTAAAAGTTGCCTTTTCTCTCCACCCATGAGTAGGTCCAGTACTTGATGAAATTCCTGAAAGTAGGGAGAACCTGTCTGGCCCCTCCTCTTTTCTAGGATGTACTCTATATGTGACTGTGACTTTCAGGGAAATTTGATTGCCATATGCTATTTTTTTGACATTACTTTCTAACTTCTTTCACTGATAAATGAAGAAAAGTGTTTTGGGGGGTATTTTGAAATACATCCAATGGATTGAGTGTGTAATTAAAAAACATTTTTCCCTATCAAAAAAAAAGAAGATAAAATATAAGTGAAAAGTTAAACTATACAGTAAGATATTTATAATTTATATAACCTGCAAGGGACTTGTATCTAGAGTACATTAAAAAAAAACAAACAGGTAAAAGATAAATGAAAAATGCAATATGAATTTCTGGGAAAGATGGCAAAGTAGGAGGATCCTAAGCTCATTTGTCTCATGGATACCCCTCGATACACCCGTATCAGTGTAACCAACCCAGAAAACAACCTGAAGACGGTCAGAACAGACCCTCCACAGTTAATTGAAGAGAAGAGGCCACAATGAAAAGAATGGGAGGAATAATGGAGATGTGGTTAGAACCAGACCCCCAGGAAAACCAACCACAAATGTGAGGGATGCCACAAGCACGGAAAAGGGAGAGGAAGAGATCTCCTGCCAGGCACCCCAGACATGGGTGACCTGCACTGTAAAGACAAACCCCCATAATATTTGTCTTTGAAAGACAGAGGGGCTTAACTTTTTTTTTTTTTTTTAACTTTTACAATCACTGGAGCTTAACACCTAGAATTTTAAAAATCAGTTGGCTTGGCTCTGGGAGAGCTGGAGGGCAAGAGGAAACAGTCTCCATCCTTAAAGAGACAGCATAACAAACAGCCCTGCAGGGATACAGCATAGAAGCGGCAGTTTGAAAAGTGGCTGGGATATTGAGAAAGGAGATTTATTTACTAATCTCAGAATTTCTCCTGGAAGGGCAGGGATTTTTAGGAGACTTCTCCAAGAATAAAAGACCTGGCAGGCACCATTTCTCTCCCCTACCCCCACCCTAATCCAGATACCCAGACAGCTGCAGGAACCAGCTGGAACACTTGCCATGTAGCTTGCTAACACCGCTTCACCCACCCCTGCATTCTCCTGCAGGCTGCCCCCTCCAACCATCCCCACTGGGCAGGAGTCCATCCAAAGCAGCACTAGATGCCTCTCATTTTGTAAGCAGCAGGCAGCTCCAACACTGTCCAGGACCACTCCCAAGTGACTCTTGCCCTGGGAGAGGGAATATAATCACACACATCAGTTTGACTATATTCCCAGCTCTGGGATGGGTACAGACCTCTGACTGCCAGCTCTACCCACCAACGAAGATCTCACAGCGGGCAGCAGAAAGTGAGCACCCTGAAGTTTGGTGCAACCACAGTTCTGGCAAATGGGGTGAGGCCAGGCATCTGGTCTGACCCAACTCAAGCCCAAGGTGGCCCCAGACTGGCCCTTTAACATCACAGGGACCAAACCTTGTCCACAACAGGCAAAGAAGGCCATTGCAGATGACAACTGATGGCAAACATGACTCAACAATCACAGCCCTAGGGCATGCAACACTCAGAGAAGACACCTGAAATGCTAGTTTTTGGTGAACAGGGGACATTACACAACAGGACACTACAGGGCCTCTTCTTCATAAGACTGCTTTTTTCAAGATCAGGGACATAGCTGACTTTCCTAATACATAGAAACAGACACAGGGAGTTAGACAAAATGAAACTGCGGCTTATGTCCCAAATGAAAGAACAGGTCAAAAGCACAGCAAAAGAGCTAAATGAAACAGAGATAAGCAATATACCCAATAGAGAATTCAAAGTAATGGTCATGAAGATACTTACTGGATGTGAGAAAAGAGTAGAGGATCATAGTGAGAAATTCAACAAAGATATTAGAAAATATAAAAAAAGAACCAGAGATGAAGAACTCATTAACTAAAATTAAAAACACACTAGAGTGAATAAATAGTGGACTAGAGGAAGCAAAAGAACAGATCATTACTGAAAGAACAGTAATGGAAAGCAACTAAGCTGAAAAGGAAAGAGTAAAAGAACAATATAAAATGAGAATAGAGAACTCAGTGACACCATCAAATGTAATAACATTAGCATTATAGGGATCCCAGAAGGAGAAGAGAGAGAAAAGCAGCCAGAAAAATTTGTTAGAAGAAATAATAGCTGAAAAATTCCCTAATGTGGAGAAGGAGACAAATCAAGATTCAGAAGACTCTGAGTCCCCAACAAAATAAACCCAAGGAAGTCTACACCAAGACACATAATAATTAAAATGGCAAAAAATAGTGGTAAAGAGAGAACTTTAAAAGCAGCAAGAGAAAAAAGTTATATGCAAGGGAAACTCCTTAAGTCTATCCGCTGATTTTTCAGAAGAAACTTTGCAGTCCAGAAGGGAGTGGTATGATATATTCAAAGTGCTGAAAGAAAAAAACCTGCAACCAAGAATACTCTATCCAGCAAGGCTATCATTCAGAATAGAAGGAGAGATAGAGTTTCCCAGACAAACAAAAGTAAAAGGCATTCCTCACCATTAAACCAGTCTTACAAGAAATGCTAAGAGGAATTCTTTGGAAAGGAAAGGCCATAATCAGGAGCAAGCAAATTAGGAAAGGAAAAAAATTCACGGGGGCATACAAACATAACCAAAGTGGTAGATCAATCACTTATAAAACCAGTATGGAAGTTAAAGCATAAAAGCAGTAAAATCAATTATAGCTATAGAAATCAGTCAAGGAATTCACAAAATAAAAGGAAGTAAAATATGAAATCATACATATAAAATGTGTGTGTGTGGGGGGGGGGTGAAATTTAGTGCTTTTAAAATGGGTTCAAACTTAAGCAACCAGTACCTAATATAGGCTGCTATATGCATAGGATATTATATATAAACCTGATGGCAACCACAAATAAAAAAACGTGTAATAGATATGCAAAAAACAAAAGAAAAAGATATTGAAGCATATCACTAAAGGCCATCAAACCACAACGGAAGAAAGCAAGAGAAGAAAGGAACAAAGAAGAAGTACAAAAGCCACCAAAAGCTACTAGAACCGATAAATGAAATCAGCCAAGTTACAGGGTACAAAATCAATATACAGAAATCTGTTGCATTTCTACACATTAATAATGAAGTAGCAGAAAGAGAAATTAAGAAAACAATCCCATTTTCAATTGCACTAAAAATAATAAAATATTTAGGAGTAAATTCAACCACAGAGGTGAAAGACCCATTCATTGAAAACTATAAAATATTGATGAAAACATTTGAAGATGACATAAACAAATGGAAAGATATTCCATGCTCATGAAGTAGAAGAACAAATATTGTTAAAATGTCCATAGTATGCAAAGCAATGTACAGATTTAATGAATTCTCTATCAAAATACCAGTAACAACTATAACAAATAGTCCTAAAATTTATACGGAACCTCAGAAACCCCAAACAGCCAAAACAATCTTGAAAAAGAAGAACAAAGCAGGCGGTATCACAATTCCAGATTTCAAGTTATACTACAAAGCGGTACAAATCAAAACAATATAGTACTGGTATAAAAGTAGACATACAGATCAATAGAAAAGGGTAGAAAGCATACAAAGCATATTTAGGCATATAATCCACAATTATATGGTCAATTAATCTTTGACAAAAGATTATACAATGGGAAAAAAAGACAATCTCTTCAACAAATGGTGCCGGGAAAACTGGACAGCTACATATAACAGAATGAAACTGGACCACTTTACACCCCACACCAAGGTATACTAAAACGGATTAAAGACCTAAATAGGAGACTTAATACTATAAAAATCTAGAAAAGAGCACAGGCAGTAATTTCTCTGACATCAGCTGTAGCAACATTTTTTCTAGATATGTCTCCTGAGGCAAGGGGAATAAAAGCAAAAATAAACTATTGGGATGCCATCAAAATAAAAACTTCTGCATAGCAAAGGAAATAATCAACAAAATTAGAAGACAACCTATTGAATGGGAGAAGATATTTGCAAATGATGTATCTGATAAAGAGTTAGTATCAAAATGTATAAAGAACTTACACCAAGTCAACATCAAAAAACCCCAAATAAACCAATTAAAAAATGGGCAGAAGACACAAGCAGACATTTCTCCAAAGAAGACATACAGATGACCAACAGACATGTGAAAACAAGCTCAATATCACTTATCATCAGGGATACACAAATCAAAACTACAATGAGATATCACCTCACACCGGTCAGGATAGCTAAAATCAAAAACACAAGAAACAACAAGTGTTGATGTGGAAAAAAAGGAACTCTCGTGCACTGTTGGTGGGAATGCAAGGTGGTGCAGCCACTGTGGAAGACATTATGGAGAGTCCTCAAAAAAATTAAAAATAGACTACCCTATGATCCAGTAATCACATTACTGGGTATTTATCCAAAGAATACAAAAACACTAATTCAGAAGGATATGTGCACCTCTATGTTTATTGCAGCATTATTTACAATAACCATACTATAGAAGCAGCCCAAGTGTCCATCAGCTGATGAATGGATAAAGAAGATGTAGTGTGTGTGTGTGTGTGTGTGTGTGTGTGTGTGTGTATGTGTGTGTGTGTGTGTGTGTATATATATATATACATATATATATGTGTATATATATATACATACATACATACACATACATATATATACACACATACATACACATAAATATGTATATATATATAATGGATATATGGTATATATATATATAATGGAATATATATATATATAATGCAATATATATATAATGGAATATGTATGTAATGGAATATATATATAATGGAATATATATGTAATGGAATATTATTCAGCCATAAAAAGAATGAAATCTTGCCATTTGCAACAACATGGATGGAGCTAGAGACTATAATGCTAAGTGAAATAAGTCAATCAGAGAAAGACAAATATCAAAGGATTTCACTCATATGTGGAATTTAAGAAAAAAACAAACAAAGAGAAAAAAAAAGAGTGAGAGAAACTAAGGAACAGACTCTGAAGTACAGAGAACACACCGATGGTTACCAGGAGGCAGATGGGTGGGTGGGTTGGGGGATGAGTGAAGTAGGTAATGAGGATTGAAGAGTACACTTAGCTGATGAGGACTGAGTAATGTATAGAGCTGTTGAATAATGTATAGCTGTCACTAGAATGTACACCTGAAACTAATATAACACCTTATGGTAAATATACTTGAATTTAAAAAACAAATAAAAAATGTTTTAAAAATTCAGTATGCTGAACACAGACATCCAAGCAAATAGGCAACAGACATGAAAGGAGCTTTATCGTAGAGGTATCCAAATAACCAGTAAACATGAATGCTCAACATCATTAATCATTAGGGAAATCCAAAAATAACAGTGGGATACCACAGCATGCTCACCAGAATGGCTACAACGGAGAAGAGAGATAATACCAAGTATTAGCAAGGATGTAAAGCAATTGTTGATGTGTCAAATGGTACAACTGCTTTAGAAAATGGATTGACAATATCTAATCAAGTACACACAATCCCATCTTACAACAAAGAAATTTCATTTCTAGGTGGATGGCCTAGAATTGTGCACATATGTTCACCAAAAGGCATATACAAGAATATTCATAGCAATATGTTCTTCATAACTGCTCCAAACTAGAAATGTCCTGTGACGGTAGACTGGATACATATCTTGTGGTATACTGATGCAGTGGAATATCGCACGGCAATTCAGGTACAACGAGCTAGCCAGAAATCATTTTACCTACTACCGCACATTCTCTAAAGATCTCCTTGACTGTAATTTGGTAGACTGTACAATATGCAGCAATGAAAATTAACAAACTGCCGCTACATGCAACAATGTGGACAAATCTCAGAGAATAAGATGTAATACAATGTTACATGAAAGAAGTCAGACATCATGGAACACAGATCAGATGACTGCATTTATACAAATTTCAAAAGCGGGTGAAACTAATCTGTGGTCCTAGAATACAGGATGCAGTTACCTCCAGAGAGTCCAGAGGACATGACTGTGAAGTGGTACAGTGGATCTTCTGTATTATTGATAATGTATTTCTTCATCCAGGTGATAGATAAATATGTATGTTCACTTTGTAATAATTCTTAAGCTGGACACATTATACAATGTAGTAATTACGTGTTTCATACTTCAGTAAAATATTTATCACAGGAAAAAATATAATTTAGTGTAGACTTGGGATCTCATATTTATAGTAATTTCTCACTGACCTGTAATAACTTGTACTGAATCTATCAATGTTTTTAGATCAGTCTTCCCTTTAGCTAAAAAATAAGACATAATGGAGATACAAAGCAGGTTCTTTAAAAAATTATAAAATAAGAAACCAGAAATAAGCTGAATTTCATTATTCCACATCACCATTTGGGCTCACTTGAATTGCTTAATTCTTAGTTTTATGACATTGATTCTATGTTACTTTTTTAAATTTTTTTAATGTTTTAGTTTATTTTTCTTTGAGACAGAGAGAGACAGAGTATGAGCAGGGGAGGGGCAAAGAGAGAGAGGAGACACAGAATCCGAAGCAGGCTCCAGGCTCTGAGCTGTCAGCACAGAGCCTGACGCAGGGCTCGAACTCACGGACTGTGAGATCATGACCTGAGCTGAAGTCGGACGCTTAACCGACTGAGCCACCCAGGTGCCCCAAGACATTGATTCTATTTTAGTAAGCTGGCCTTTGACCCTTGAACCATAAAGTCTGGCCCATGGAAAAATATGCTTTTACTCAGCTATTTTAGTCCTTATAAACAGGATAGAAAATACCATCCATGCAAGTTAATTCTCTAAAGGCCCTCAATTCTGGTAATGCTATGACTCTTAAGTATGAGTCTCTAGTGAAGAAAAGTCTATTTTCATCTCTGGTTTACTGCTAATATACTCTGATTCTCCCTGTTGCTCAGAATTGCTGCAAATGATTACAATGTATTAGAAGTATTAGTGGCCCGACCAAAGGCAGTTTTTGTTTTCCTTAGGAATCATTCACTTTTTCGCTCATTTACTCTATCATCTCTCACTCAACATTTATAGGGTGCTTACTTATAGGCCAGACACTCTGCTAGGTACTAGATACAGAATAACCTTTTCTATTCTAAGGTCACATTAAAGTGACAAGACAGGCAAAGAAGCATACATTTCACAATGTGGCAATTATAATGAAAAATGTATGCAGTTATTGTGGAAACACAGAGAAGAGACATCTAATGGAGCCTGGGTATTTAAAGAACTTACTAGAAAAAGTGCCCTCAACTCTAATAAGCAATGGTGAGGAGTAGGTCAAACAAAGGGGAAGGGGAAACTCTCTGAATAGCGGGGAAAGTATAAACAAAACAAAGATGCGACAAAAAGCATGATATATGTATGCTTGGAATAAAAGTTCAATGTTAGTGAGGGTAAAATACTAGATTGGACAGATAAGGCCAACCCAGATAATGAAAGAACTTGTTTGCCATAAAAAGGACTTGAGACATTCCCAAGTACCAAACTGAAAGCCATTAAAGGATTTTAAATTGGTGCAGAATGTCATCAGATTTGCATCTTATATGGATCACTCTAATGTCTAATATTTTGTGGAAGCCCTTGTAGTAGCTGAAGTCAGGAATGAAAGGACCTAAAATAGGGCAGTGGTACTAGGGAGTGAGAGAAACTGATGGATTTACATATGGGATTTTTTCCAATGGTTTATTATGAAAATTTGTAAACATATAGCAAAGTTGAAGGAACTGTGCAATAAACACCCATATGCCCACCATCTGATTCTACTATTTAACATTTTACTATACTTGGCTTGTCACATATCCATCCATCTACCCATCTGTGTGCAGTAATTTTTAAATTTAGGTTTATATAAAGGTAAAACTTACAAAATTAGGTGACAGATAATCCAGATCATGGTTGACAGGAATTGGGGGAATCAAAAATGAATTCCATATATCTAGCTTAGGTGAATAGATGGATGGGGAGAGCACAAATGAGATTGAGAATACAGGACTAGGAGACTGGACAGGAAAATACTGAATTCAGTTCTAAATTCTAAATTCAGTTCAGTTGAGAAAAAGAAGCGTCCCACGGAATATCCAAGTAGAAATGTGTAGCAGGCATTTGGATACACCAGTCTGAAGCTGTATAGAAACACAGATTTACAGTCATAAGCATGTAGATGATAGGTTGAACAAAAGACAGTGATGAGATTACCCAGGTAGAGTATGCAAAATGAAAATCAAAAAATGAGACGATCCAGGTTAGGAGGAAAAAACACAGAAGCCAAAGGAGAATAATTTCAAGAAGGTGAGAATTATCACTGATACAAAAGACAGTAGAAAGCTCCAATAAAAAGTGAATAATGTCTAATGCAACTAGCAAATGGCAGGTTACTGGTACCCAGAGAGAACTTTCAGTAGTATTATGGGGCTGTGTCAGAAGAGAGGAATGATGGGAAATGTGAGAAGGGTACACAGTGGGCTTGCATTTATTTCCTTTTCCATCGTTTAACTGTGCTTCCTCAACATTCCCAGATGTGAAAGATGGTCTTGGAATCAATCTAGTCAAGTGCTTTGTATTCTATATACATTCAGAAAATGGAAGACAGGATTAGTTCTTGTTCTAGAACTACATTTTTCCCTAAGATTTTACATCACAAAATTAATCTGGTTTCAGAATAACTCTTACATAGACCCTCAAGACCAAATTTTCCTGAAAGACTTTTTATATCTAAAATGAGTCACCATAAAGTGGAAGTTTTCTTTTCATCTCTCCAGAATCTTCTTTGGTGAGTTCAAAGCCCATGTTCCCTAGTATCTTGTCCAGGTCTCTGACAGCTACTGTCTCTCCTTAGGGAAAGAGAAAAAAATATGAAAATGCCTACTAATGCTGAAATGTTCCATATATTTTACCCATTCATTATAGACTTGGCAGAAATATGCAAGATCCATGGAACATGTTTCAGTTTAAGGCAGAGCTTCAATATGGTTAGAATTAAGCTCACTTCTCTTAAACCTTTTTGGAAAAATAACCATATACCCCATAAACTTCTAAAGGAACAGAATTACTTTCCAGTGTATAATTTTTATGATAGAAACAGGCAGGGGGCGCCTGGGTGGCTCCGTCAGTTGTGTCCGACTTCAGCTCAGGTCATGATCTCACAGTTCCTGGGTTCAAGCCCCACATCTAGTTCTGTGCTGACGGCTCAGAGCCTGGAGCCTGCTTCAGATTCTGTCTGTCTGTATGTCTCTCTCTCTCTCTCTCTCTCTCTCTGTCCCTCTCCCACTCATGCTCTGTCTCTGTCTCTCAAAAGAAACTAAATGTTAAAAATTTTTAAGAAAAATAAATAGGCAGTTCCGGTGAAATGAGAAAATCACCATGGTTGGAGTAAGAACACAAGGGTTGAATATTGTTCTCTACTATATATTATCTACTGGAACTTAGGTAAATAACCTGACTTTGAGTCCTAGTTTTGTGTTGTATGAAACAAAGATGAGACTATCTCGCAGAGCTTCTGTGAAGATAAAATAACACTTATGAAAAGATCCAGAACTCTGTCAGGTATGTAGCAGACGTTTGATACGTTTTGTTTTAATTTTTTTTTTTTACATTTATTTATTTTTTAGAGACAGCGAGACAGAGCAAAGTGGGGGAGGGGCAGAGAGCGAAGGAGACACAGAATCTGAAGCAGGCAAGCATTCAGCACAGAGCCCAACGTGGGGCTCGAACCCACGAACAGGGAGATCATGACCTGAGCTGAAGTCGGTCACCTAACCAACTGAGCCACCCAGGCGCCCCGCGTGATACATTTTAATAACTACATCTAAGCCAAAGTAGCATTTTTTTTTTTTTAGCTCTAACTAGATTCATTGCCTGTGCTAACCAAAATCACAGAATAATTACATTCTTATTCTGCATTTCACAATTAACCTGCAATAATAAATTCTGTCTCTTGTCTTGGAAAATTTGTTAAAATTCATATCAATAAGATCAATATAAAAGCCCCAAAGAAAACAACCTACCAAGATAAAATAATTTCAATTATATTGAATCCATATGTTGGAGAGTATCAGGATTCTTTATCACATGATTAGGAAATAAGACAATAAGTGATACATTGCGAGTGGTTTGTTGATTCATCATCAATCTCACCTTGGAAAGGTAAGATTTCATAATGATACAGCTTCCTGTTAGCTAAAGACAAGGCAAAATTCAAATCACAGAGAAAGAGAAATGGAATTCATAAAACTGCTTAAGTTTCATAAAGAAGCACTTTTCTGATTTGGCTTATACATCTGGAATACCTATCTCCATAATAATATAAAAGCTAGGTCAAAATCTTTTCCCCTTGAAGCAGCTGTGAGTGACATCCTGCCATGTTGAAACATGTGGCACAGGTATGACATTGTAAATTGTACTCATGTATTTTTCTTTTTCATATTCCTTTTCTTCCATAAAACTTTTCTATTCAGCCATAGAATTTATATAACTCAGAGGAAAGAGGGTTTTTGTTTTAATTTTCAAAAGCTACTTTTTATAAAGCAAACCTGAAAATCTAACATTTCGTTTTACTGTGAACCAGAGGGTTGAAAGGGGAAAAAAAAATGACACAAGGAAGCTCCCTTTCCTCCTTCTTCCCGTATCCTGTTTGGTAAGAAGAGGAGGGGAAAAGTCCGTTAACTACCTGAAGGGAGTGGGTGAGGGGAGGAGAAACAGGTGATGGAGGAGAAACAGTTTCACATCTGAAACTGGTATCACACTGTATGTTAACTAACTGGAATTTAAACAAAAACTTAAAAAATAGAGTTAACCTAGTTTCTTCCGGTTTAAAATAAAAAGTTCCTTTTTGGTTGACCTAGTTTATTTTGGGAAATTCTCAGTTTTTCAAACCTTTCCGCACTTCCGCTCTGAGAGGCCTCCTTGTAGTATCAGGGAAAGCTTGGGGGTCCTGCTGCCCGTAAAGGAGGGCGGCCAGACCTTGGGTTGCCCTCTGGATTCTCGATAGCCTCTTCAACAAAATCCACATTTCATGAGTCCTGACATCTCCTGCTGAAGCTGATGGCCTGAGAAACTTGTGGTCTGTGTCGTTGTGGTCTGTGTCGTTGTTGTTTTGTTTTTTAGCAAAGTCAAGGTTCTTTGGTCCTTCCTTCACTAACTTGGTTGGCTAAGCCCTAGCATTCACTGGTGATGAGGTCCTCTGTGTCTCAGTCAAGTATTCTGTTAGTCCCCAGACCATACTGTCTACTCCATAGCCTCTGGAGGGATCACCTCTCCCTTTGACTTGGTGTCCCATGGCAGACCCACTGACCCCCATCTCTGAGAAACCTTCTACATTGCTTACTGGGAGTACGTGGGAAAACTGGATATCCTTCATACCACACAAAGCCAAAGGGGGCAAAGCGGTGGCCTGTTTCCAGCCCTCCCTCTGCCTAAGAACACCATACCGCAATATCTATTCTGGTGAAAATGGCATCCTGTCTGGACACTCAGTGAGGTGGTGACATCCCAGAGTTCCAAATAGGAAGCACGACAAAAGGTCTCCTTGGTTTTTTCTATACCCTCACTCCCATCCCATCAACACATCTAGAGTTTTTCTTCTATCTTACCTTCTATCAGGGTTTGATTAGAAAGAAGGGTTGAGGGTAGAGATGATGGGGGTGTGCAGCAGGCAGCAAGAACACTTAAACCTTCTTTTGAGAGAGAGAGAGAGAGAGAGAGAGAGAGAGATCTTTATCTCTATTTCTCCCCCCAGTTGCACTTTCTTAAATCATAGATTCATAAATACAGAGAACAAACTGTTGGTTGTCAGAGGAAAGGGGAGTGGGGGGGATACATGAAATAGGTGAACAGAGTCACAAAGATGAAAAGTACAGCATAGGGAATATAGTCAGTAATATCATAATAACGTTGCATGATGACAGATGGTAACGACATTTACCATGGTGAGCAGTTAGTTAAGTAGATAATTATTGAACCACTACATTGCACACCTGAAACTAGTATAACGTTGTATGTCAACTATACTTCAATAATTTAAAAAATATTGCTGAGAATACTCTTGCAAAAATATGTTTTAAAAGCATTACTATCTCAGGTGTGCCTGGGTGGCTCAGTTGGTTAAGTGTCTGACTTCAGCTAAGGTCATGATCTCATGGTTCGTGGGTTCGAGCCCTGCATCTGGCTCTGTGCTAACAGCTCAGAGCTTGGAGCCTGCTTCTGATTCTGTGTCTCCCCATCTCTCTGCCCCTCCCCCCCTCGCAAATCAACAAAACATTAAAAAAAGTTTAAAGCATTGCTCTCTCAGTTTTATATCAACTTCTTACCTGTAACAGTTTCAGCTTTATTCATTAGTTTATTAGGTTCAACTCTTCCATCAGCTGTAAAATGAGGTAAAAATTACAGAGATCATAATGAGGTTCAAACACATGAAATTCTTAACTGTGAAACAGCATAAGAAATCAACAATTTCCCATGATTTTTACTACAACTGTATTTCTCTCCCCCCCACCCCCGCCCATGCCTTCATATTCTTTTCTATGCTCCACCCCACCAGGTACATAACCCCACACACCAGTATTTCCATTCAGAATGCTTTTATTACCTGCCCTGGTCTATAAAGTCCATGTTAGGACTACTTCACCTCTATTCCCACTTCTCTGCAAACTAGGGGGTCTGGGACATGAGCAGTCATCTTCCCTGTATAATTCTATTTTTACAGACTGATTCATTTAGTCCTGCTTCCTTCACATCCAGTTCCCTGTCGATATCAGTTAGGCCCTTCCTCTTTCATGCTCCCCTTGCCTGTGGAGCCCTGTCTGGTCCTAGCTGTGGTTCCCATTGCTCGCTCATCACCCTCCTTGGCCAATCTTATGACTGTCCCAGGTATGATCATATCACCAAAAGGGGGGAGGCAAGATAAGGGCTTTTTATCACATTTTGATTTTTTTTAACATTTATTCATTTTTGAGAGACAGAGAGACAGAGCGTGAGAGGGGGAGGGGCAGAAAGAGAGGGAGACACAGAATCCGAAGCAGGCTCCAGGCTCTGAGCTGTCAGCACAGAGCCCGAAGCGGGGCTCAAACTCACCGACCGCCAGGTCATGAACTGAGCTGAAGTCAGACACTAAACCGGCTGAGCCATGCAGGTGCCCCTCACATTTTGTAATCATATAAAAATAGTAGATAAATTGCTTAATGGGTAGGTTGTTCCACAACTTTCAACATTTTGATATTTTTTAATCAGATTTGCAAGTTAAAGGATTTGTCAGTGTTTCCTTAAATAACAGTAATGCACGTTACCCTATGCATAAAATGTTCTTAGATTTATAAAGTTGAAACTCCTGCCTTTTAATATTGTAAAAAAAAAAAACAAACTTGTATCTTGTAAATTTTTTCCTGCATTGAGCTATTTAATAGCAGTGTAATACAGCTGTATTTATTCTATAGTAATCCTTTTCTTCAGAAGCTGATTCTTCATCATGTCTTGATTCTGTTTTCAAAGTGCAGAATAGCATTTTAAAAGGAGAAAGGAGGAAAAATTGAAAAAAAAAGTTTAAAGAACAGAATGTTGTGTGCCAGGCCTTTCTTGGTGGATTGGACTGGGTATACATGGTAACGGTGGCAGTTTAGGGTGCTACCCCGCTCCCAAAGTTCGAGCCCTTCGTCGGGCTCGGTGCTGACAGCTCAGAGCCTGGAGCCTGCTTTGGATTCTGTGTCTCCCTCTCTTTCTGCTCCTTCCCTGTTCATGCTCTGTCTCTCTGTCTCTCAAAAATAGAAAACATTAACATTTTTTTTAAATAATAAAAAGAATATTGTGGGATCTTAATGATGCTTTTTGAATCAGTGATACAGAGGAAAGGTTGCCAAAGTATTCCTAGAAATGTAAGTTTGGATCTAAAGTACTAACAAAGCAAATACATTTCCATCTTTCTTCCACACCTCCCAAATGGAACTTTTGGAAACCATAAAATTTATTCTCAAGGAAGAGAGCCTAAAGCATAACACTTAAGGTAATTTTTTATTATTTTTTATCATTTTCTATGGTTCTTTCTATAAGAATTTTATATCTAAGAAGTTTACATTAATAAAAAGACTTCTCACAACATAGAACCATGTGAACGATGTCTATGTAAATGTCACCTTCAACTGACAGGTGCTTCAGAATCTTACAAAATTCTTTACCTGACATCTCCATCTTCATGTTTCCTAGAAAAGTGTCTAAGTTGCTGTCATCAACCTTACTTCCTAGGAGAAAAATAGAAGCGGTAAAAGCTATGAGAATGGGAAATGCTAATAATTTTCAATTTCAGAAAAATACTTCCTATTATCTTCACATCGCTATATTCCATTTCAGTGTGAAAAGAAGAGTCTTTTGACATGTATTCAGATGCACACTTTCAGTTCTTCTATCAGAAATAGAAACATGTTCTTTTGATCATTTTAAAGAGAATATGGCTATAAGCACAGGAACATTTAACCCAGTACAGCCCATATGATATTAGACAAGAAGTGTTACTGGCTGATGTTGAGGGAACAGTTAGGAGCCACTATGTAAAATGTGGTAGGGGCACCTGGGTGGCTCAGTCGGTTGAGGGTCCGACTTCGGCTCAGGCCATGATCTCACAGTCTGTAAGTTCGAGCCCTGTGTCGGGCTCTGTGCTGACAGCTCAGAGCCTGGAGCACGCTTCGGATTCTGTGTCTCCCTGTCTCTCTGACCCTCCCCCGTTCATGCTCTGTCTCTCTCTGTCTCAAAAAAATAAATAAACATTAAAAAAATGTGGTAAATAAGGAGTCATGTAGCCATAGAATGGGGAATCAATTTTCAGCTTGTACTCAGAGGAAAAAGTGATTTCTCTTCCAAAATGATACATTCGGTATTCTCTGCCAGCCAATTCATCAGGAAGATATAACAATCATAAATGCAGATGAGCCAAATTAGAGACTCTAAAAAGTATATAACAGAACTGACAAAATTTCATGGAGAAATAGAAAATATAACAATCATAATTAGAAATGTGAGCATCAAAAACACATGAGAAAAAGGTAGTAAATAACAAACAAGGCCAACATGGTTAATAGTGCTTAAATATTAAGTTTAGATCTGAAACTTTTTGGAAGCTAAGGCATAAAGGGGAACTCGGGTTATTACCTACTCAAAGAAGCACACTGGTCTTTGGAAGAGAGATTTTTTTTTTTCTGATATTAAATTTCAAGGAGTGCCTGGGTGTCTCAGTCAGTTAAGCATCCAGCTCTTGATTTCAGCTCAGATCAGGATCTCATGGTAAATTGTGGGATGGAGAGCCACATCAGGCTTCACGATGGAGCCTACTTAAGATTCTTTCTCCCTCTCCCTCAGCCCCTCCCCTGCTGGTGAGCACACCTGCCCTGTCTCTCTCTAAAAAATCAATCAATCATCTAAATTTCAAGACACTTTTCATCACTAAATAATCTAATGGGCAACATCTTCTGAAGATATAGTGACACTCTTGATATGGCCATTTTTTTTTTAATTTTTTTTTTCAACGTTTTTTATTTATTTTTGGGACAGAGTGAGACAGAGCATGAACGGGGGGAGGGGCAGAGAGAGAGGGAGACACAGAATCGGAAACAGGCTCCAGGCTCCGAGCCATCAGCCCAGAGCCTGACGCGGGGCTCGAACTCACGGACCGCCAGATCGTGACCTGGCTGAAGTCGGACGCTCAACCGACTGCGCCACCCAGGCGCCCCTTGATATGGCCATTTTTAACACCAGTTCCCAAAAGCAGTTGATATATACTATTAGGAAGTTGTCTCAAAAAAGGCATTTCTAGGGACGCCAGAGTGGCTCAATCAATTAAGCATCCGACTCTTGATCTCAGCTCAGGTCTGGATCCCAGGCATCTCTACAAAACATCTCTTCATAAATATTTTTTTGCTTATCAAAGCTACATATATGTGCTTATCCAAAAGTAGGTGGACATGGTCAAAGAAGTAAACCTTGAATTTCTGCAACCATAGAGGGCACTTAAAAATGGACGATATGAAGTGGTTTGAATGTGTGTATAATTTTGGCTTGGTGTCAGAGATATTCTTCTCACTTACACGTGCAAAATGTAAATCATTCCTTCCTTTTCAGCACCATCGTGGCAAGAAAGGGCAGCTTATCAGAGAATTCAGAGGCCTAAGGTTACAGAAATACTATGCAAACCCAAAGAAGAAAAGGGTCTTTAACATTATAATTGACAAACATTGTGCTAAAATTAAACTTTGAATTAGTGTATAAAGAGAAACTAGGGGCAAAAACATGGAGCCCATACAAAGAAATAACCAAAGAAAACAACGTTGAAATAACAAAAGATGGGGCGCCTGGGTGGCTCAGTCGGTTAAGCGGCTGACTTCAGCTCAGGTCATGATCTCGCAGTCTGTGAGCTCGAGCCCCGCATCGGGCTCTGTGCTGACCGCTCAGAGCCTGGAGCCTGTTTCAGATTCTGTGTCTCCCTCTCTCTCTGATCCTCCCCCGTTCATGCTCTGTCTCTCTCTGTCTAAAAAATAAATAAACGTTAAAAAAAAAAAAATTAAAAAAAAAAAGAGAAAAAAAAAGAAATAACAAAAGAAAAAAAACAAACCTGAAGAAAAATTTTCCTAACAGTAACAAAGATTTTCACTCATTTCTTAAAGAAGAATTATTGTAAATCAATATCAGGAACCCACTATTTATCATTTTAATATGTCTCACACAATTACACTTGAGTTAAAGTAGAGTAACTTGCAAACAGTGTAATTCTAAGTGCTGGTTTAGTCATTTTAATTAATGTGATTTTTTTCTTCACAAGGTCCTCAGTGGAAAGATAACTGCAGTTAAGACTCTGGTCTCAGACTAGGCAGAAGAGGTAACTAGAGCTCTCTAAAGGGCATGTTCTCATGTGCTACATACACATTTGACATGTGTGGAGTAAAGAAACTAGACAATTATGCCAGTGGTAAATCAGTTTAAGACCATCTCAAAATCTAGCTAGGGTTTTCCCAAGAGATCTATAACCTACATATCATTAGCTATCTCCATTCAACTGAAAATTCTTACTTTCAGGTAGAAATGAAAATCCTGAATTGACTAAATTGCCAATGAACCCTTCTAAATTCACTTTCCCATCTTCTGAAAGAAAAAATGCATGTCAGAGAACAAGGAATATGAACAGAGATTGGCAACTGTAATTGCTATACTGAAAAACGTTTGATATTTTGTAGATTCCATCAAAAAGACAGACTCATGCGTATCATTCAGACACATACCCTCCTACCGTATAGATCCTCCTCTGTATGATGCTACTTAAAATAAGTAGAACCCAAGTGGGTAGTTGGTAGAAAAGAGCTCGGATAATCCATGAAGTGGATAAACCCTTTAAGGATTCTTGAAAAGTTCAAACACATGCATGTCAGCTAAGATAAAGGATACCTAGAAATGTTAAATGCTCACCCGTGATAGCCACATTCTTCAGGGATCTTTGAATCGCATCTTGGGATAATGGAACTCCTATATTTTTCATCATGGAGTCTAGATCATCAGGAGTGACCTCATTTTTCCTAATGGCGGCCAAAGTTTTCAAGGGGCCTTCTTTTTCTATATTCAAAAAAATATGCAATATACGAAGTTAAAAAATATGTAATATTCAGTGGGTCCTGAGTGACAATAATTACTACTAGTAGTACTACTACTGCTACTTCTACCACTTATTAAGTATTCAGCTTAGTGCTTGCTAAGCACTATGCTAAGTGCTTTATACACACCATCCCATTTTATCATTTAAAAAAAATTTTAGAATGTTTATTTACTTTTGAGAGAGACAGAGACAGAGTGAGAGTGGGGGAGGGGCTGAGAAAGAAGGAGACGCAGAATCTAAAGCAGGCTCCAGGCCCTGAGCTGTCAGCACAGAGCCCTAGGCGGGGCTTGAAACCACAGACCGCGAGATCATGACCTGAGCTGAAGTCGGATGCTTAACTGACTGAGCCACCCAGGCACCCCTCCACCATCCCATTTTAATACAAAGATTCTGTGAGGTTGTTACCAATATTTCCCTTATTTAACAGATAAGGAAACCTAGCCTTAGAGAGGCTAGTCTGTCTAAGCATACACAGTTATTAAATGTAAAGCCAAGTGTGAAGTGCAGGCTATCTGATTTCATAGAACGTTTAGGCGCTAGGCTAAACAGGGCATTGTAAATATTTAATTTGAGATTGAGGAATGATTACATATAAAGGAATCTCAGGACATCCACTTATACTCATCTCTGGCATATCAGAGGCTGGGAATTCCATTAAAGCTAGGATAACTAAGCATAAAAGTAATTCTAGCAATTCTCTTGCCAAAAATTAGATAACCAGCCATAGTTTGATGTGACTATTCTTAATTTTTTTCATTCAATGGATACTTGGATATATCCAACACATACATACAAAAAGTCCCCCAAATAATGGAAGGATCAGCACTGCTATCAATACCAAAAAAAGGTAACATTCATTTCTGAAAGTATCATGGTTCAATTGTTCAAGTAAGAAAACAAATTTTAAATGTATTATGATAAACACTATCATATCATAAACATTAATCCTGTAAGAGATTTGCTTATAAACCACATACCTAGGAGAGTTTTATAGATCCCATTCAGAAAACCAGAGATTAAGGACAAAATATTTTGTCAGTTGAAAAAACATACCATTTTGGTTACATCCTAAACACCTACAATCTAGGGAATAATTTCATTTTTGTAGCTACCTAAATTAGGCCTTCTGAATTTTGTTCAGTTTCAATCTCGGGAATTAAAATTTAGAGGAAATTAAGCCATTTCAATTAATCTCAAGAACAAAGGCTCCAAGGAGACCCAGAAGTTCCACAGATATCACAGATATCTCACAGTTGGAGATGTCAATTAAATGAACACATTAAAACCAGATTACATTCAATGCCTCATGGCTAAGGCAGTGGAATAATGAGAAGAATACCTCTTACAAAATATGGAGGAAGCTTGTATGTTTCAACATATTCCTACATGTTTCAATAGTTAATCTTCTCATGATAAAATCCCATTTTTATGAACATATAATAGGATAAAAAAAGAAAAGGTAACATTGATTTTTTTTTTTTTTTTTTTTAGTATAGCTGACACACAATGTTACATTAGTTCCAGGTATACAACTTAGTAATTTGACAAGTTTATACGTTACGCTCTGTTCACCACAAGGGTAACCACCATCTGTCCCATTACATCACTATTACAATATCATTGACTGTATTCTTTATGCTGTGCCTTTTATTCCTGTGACTTATTCATTTCATAACTGGAGGCCTGTATCTCCCTCTCACCTTCACCCTTTTTGTCCAACCCTCAAGACCCTCCCTTCTGGCAACCACGAAGTTGTTTCTGTATTTATAGGTCTGATTCTGCTATTTGCTTATTTATTTATTTGTTGTTTGTTTGGCTTTATTTATTTATTTATTTATTTATTTATAATTCTTCTTTGTATTTTTAAGTGAACTCTACACCCAATTTGGGTCTTTTTTTTTTTTTAACATTTATTTATTTTTGAGACAGAGAGAGAGCATGAACAGGGGAGGGTCAGAGAAAGAGGGAGACACAGAATCTGAAACAGGCTCCAGGCTCTGAGCTGTCAGCACAGAGCCCGACGCGGGGCTCGAACCCATGGACCGTGAGATCATGACCTGAGCCGAAGTCGGATGCTTAACCGACTGAGCCACCCAGGCGCCCCCCCAATTTGGGTCTTGAACTTAAAAGCTTGAGATCAAGAGTCACATGCTCTACCAACTAAGCCAGCTAGGTGCCCCTGTTTGGCTTTTTTTAGATTCCACTTATAATTTGAATCATATGGCATTCATCTTTCTCTGTCTGATTTATTCCACTTAGCATAATACCCTCTAGGTCCATCTATGTTGTCTCAAATGGCATGATCTCATCCTTTTTATGGTTTCCTTATTCATTCAGCTATTAACACTTAGTTAATCCCTTTTGAGTGATGGAAAAATACTATAAGTTCATAAAATTTAAGTCAAGAAAAGGTCAGGACTAGGATCCCTTACTGATTCATCATCCAGAGTACATTTGTTATATACATGATGTGCTTCAGCATTAGAAAACTGCACAAATGCATATAGTCAAAACTAAAGGATTCCACTCAAAATTTTTATTGTTAAAAAATTCTCACTTACTTTGAACTTTTGTAAAATATGGTATTTTCATTAACTGAGTCAGGAAATCTTTTAAGTTCACTTTCCCCTCATCTGAAAATGAAACATCAAGAAATGAATGGTCTTTAACCCAAAGATACAGAGGGATGAGGTCAAAAGATATGCATGCTTACCAAATCTTCAGAACCAAGTTAGTCCTGTTTTCTAACTCTGATTCTGCTAAACACACCTCAGACTATAAAAAGGAACATGATTATGATAACTCTTGCAGTCTTTTTTGTTGTAGAGCCAATGAGTGTTTTATGAATTTTACATATATTTTAACCACTTGGGACCAGTGTTTTTTGGTATGTGACATTCTCTGAATTTTTCAGCATTACAAGTCCTACTACCACTATCTATGTTACGAAGGAAGAAGATATTCCCTACAAGTACCATAAACCAAACCCCAACCGAAATACCTAATGGAGACTATATATATACTTATAAGCAAAGATATATTAGTAAAGGAAGTGTGCATCTTTTGTTTTTTATTGGCCATGTATTTGGAACTGAAGAAGAAGAAAAGTACCCCTTTGCTTTGCATGTAAGTTAAACCTCCCACTGGCAGGATTCCAAAAACACCACTGTAGCCCTTTGAGGACTGTGGGGAAACCAAACTGGTAAGTGTGTGTCACCACACTAAGGCTTGGCCCTGCATTTCAGGGGCTTGAGAGAGCTGCACAGCTCCTGTCCAATAAAAACGTATGATTCAAACCTCAGGAGGCAAAGCAATGGGATGAAGACAGGAAGATTATACATCCCTAGGATAATTCAATATGAGAATAATCCAAAGCAAATTCTCACCCAAGCCTAATAGGGAAAATCTAATGTTGTTGAACTCACTGCATTTGATTCCTAATCAATCAGCTCTGTGGGTTTATGAGTGAAAGTAAACACAAGTGTGATATGTAATAAATGACTCAGAAAAGAAATACTTACTATCAAGAGAAATGGATGTAAGCATCTCCTGCAATTCTTCCTCTGGCAAATAAATCCCCAAGCCTTTCAGTATAGGTTTTATATCATCAACAACAACTTTTTCATTGGTGACTTTGTTTAAGGCCTTTGCAAGTTCATTAACCTCTATCAAGAGAAAATACTTTCAGTTTAGATGCAAATTCTAAACAATTAGCTTAAACTATGATTCAAAAAACTAATATAGATACCTAGCATTTTTTTAAGCATTCACCTTAAATATTCTCTTGAGGTACATACACATCTAACTCTCATTTTATACCTACAAAATAGATCACTTATAGGGCAAACTCGTAGTAGAAATTAAGCCTTGATATCTGTCTCCTTCTGTCCATCTATCTTTGCCTCTCAAGTTTCTTACATCCTTTCTGTATGTGTCCAGGGATCTCTCTGCTGCCCCTAGTCACTGCCACCTCAAATCTACCTCTTTCCCGTTCCTTTATTAAACTTAATTTGTCTTATACTGATTCTCTTGTACTTAGATCTGAGAACCTTGGTATACACAAGTAACAGCTAATTAATCTGCTGATAGAATTGTTATTGTTTTTAATATATGAAATTTATTGTCAAATTGGTTTCCATACAACACCCAGTGCTCATCCCAAAAGATGCCCTCTTCAATACCCATCACCCACCCTCCCCTCCCTCCCACCCCCCATCAACCTAGAATTGTTATTTTTTAAATAATTTTTTAAATAATTTAAAAAATTTTAATTTTTAATAATTTTTTAATAATTTAACAATAATAATTGTTAACAGAAGAGAGAGCTTTGCTTCCCCCTCCATGTCAGTTTCCTTCTTATTTAATAACAATACTTTAATAGTGGCCTAAGATAGGTAATACAAAAGAATGTCTTAATGATAGTAATTTCTGATGCTGTGAAAGATCCTACAGAGCTTTTTTTTTAGAGGTTAACTATCTTTCCTATCACTTTAAGTAGTTATGTATTCTGTCTAGGAAAAACCCGTATTTATTCTCTAATAGTATATAATCAATCTGAATTTAGCACTTTGGAATATGGATTTATAACTTCTGACTGTGATGACTGTACTTCCTAGGTACAAAATTTGCTGACACTGCCTTTGTATTCAGGTAAAACTTTTCTGCCTAGAAATAGACACCTAAAAATATGATAGCTATAAGGTAGTTAGTAATTCCATTATGTATTTGGGGAAAGACAAACTCAGCCATATTATAATTTGCAATGTTATAAAGTAGGTATTTTATCATTCAGATTTTGTGCATTCCCAAATCTATCCCACATCTTTCTACTTTATTCCTCATAGACATCTAAGTCATTCTCACATGTTTTGTTTGGGCAGGCTAGTCTCCTCATCTAGAATATACATCTAAATTCTCTCCCCAGTCCAGCAACCAGTTCAAGCTCTATCTGCTCCTTTAGGCTTCCCCAGATTATCATAGTTCGTTCTGATATACCATTATATATAATAATGGCATAATATCAGTATATATAAGATGTATTCTTCTCATTATACTTAAATTCTTGTAGCTCTTATGGCTGGTGCCACATGATCTAGTATACAATCTTCTAAATGTCTTTTTTTCTCTAATCTCACCATAATCTCCCTTGTGAGCACAAGACCCTTGTGCTATAATACTTCTACGATCTCTACTATGCATACCAAATAGACTCACTAATTGTTACTTGATTATTGACTATTTAATGTATTTTCTCCTCTGCTCCCTTAATGTTTCCATTCCTCTATCCTATTGTCATGCCTACCTACTATTCTACTTCCCTCCATTCTGTATTACTGAGCTTCTCAAATGAGTAATTTAGTATTTCTTGCCCCTATTTCATCACCCAATCTCTATTTTAAGCTCCCATAGCTCTCTTGGAACAATACTACTTTACATTTGACACTTTTTATAACTTATGGGGTACTTCTATATTAGTTCTTTTGACAGCCACAAAAAAATCTTATGAAATATATAGGACATGTACTATTATCTATAGTTCAGCACATATACCTGTATTTTATATTTAGATGAAGTGATTTGTCCAAGATCATGAGGAAGAAAACATTAGACTACAGGTCAAACATTCTGATGCAGAGCACAATGCTTCTGCTATTACAAAGAACAGCAAATAACCTCTCAATCCCCTTCTTTGTCGGATCTAATAATCTTAGCCTTCACTGTCCTCTGTACAATTTGGGTAGCTGACTACCTGCTCTCACGTCTTAATTAGCTTCCTTCCTTCCAATTACAGAATTAGTACACGCCGTGCCACGTGCTTAATGATTTACATTTTAACGGTGTTTGGTCTTAATACTCTTTAATATCAAGTTTCATTTCATTTAGCAATGTATTTTCAACATTTTCCCTTGTCAGCATATTATTCTAGGAGTATTATTTTAAATGACCACATAGTATTCCACTGCATCCTATCTTCCTAAACCAAAATTCAGTGGAATCTTAATAATGAACCCTCTTAGAATTTTCTTTCAGAAGAATTGGCCCAATTTACACAAATACGTAGGTAGTGAAAAAAAAAAAAAAAGCCATTCATTTCACCACATCCTTTCCAACTCCTATTTCTCCTTATTCTCTTCTTATTCTTCTGGAAGAACTTTAAGATCATGCTGTCAATCATTTCCTCCAACACCTTCCCACAAAAACATCTCTTCAGGAATTATATTACATTTATCAATTAAAGAGAAGTGACTTATGTATGATATGCAACATCTATCCATAAAATGGTAAAATCTTTCTCATTTTACCTACCACAATCTTTCTCATTTTACCTTAAGGGGATTAGCATTAACTCAAAGATTGATAAAACAATCAAAGTAATGAAATTGACTAAACAGATTAAGAATCTAGGCTAAAAGGTCTTGGTCATTGCTTTTTCTTCTCTATATTATCTCTGAGATTTATTTCTCCTGATTGTTATCCAGCTGTTACCTCCATGAGGCAATTACATGGCCAAATTGCATCTCCAGCTTTTCTCATGTGCCTATTTCTCTGGATAGTCTCTGAGGTACCATCATTGCTACTAACTTGAAATAAATATACTTTCAACTAGATTCATTCCTTCATTAACCTAAGTTGGAACCCATGGTTCTGTTTTCATTTGTTTCTCTCTAAACCCAGACACCACAGTTTTTTCCCCTTTTAGCATATCTCTTTCATTCATTTTTCCTTACTAGTCCATACTGAGGACCCTATTCAGGTCCTCACCTCCCCAGGCCTGTATTATTTCCAAATTTTTCTAAATACCATTAAATACTTTCCCTCTCTCAATCCAATCTCCACACTGCAATGGGAGTGACTAAATTGATCATATCACTCTGTTGTTTAAAATCATTTCATTGGGGGGATCTGGGTGGCTCAGTCAGTTAAGCCTCTGACTTCGGTTCAGGTTATAATCTCGTGGTCCGCAAGTTCGAGCCCCACATTGGCCTCTGTACTGACAGCTCAGAGCCTGGAGCCTGTTCAGATTGTGCCTTCCTCTCTCTCTGCCCCTCCCCTTCTCACTCTGTCTCTCTCAAAAATAAACATTAAAAAAAATAAAATAAAAACACTTCATTGGTTTCCATTATATTTTGAATTTGATTCAAATTCCTTAAATTTTTTTTTCAATATATGAAATTTATTGTCAAATTGGTTTGCATACAACACCCAGGGCTCATCCCAAAAGGTGCCCTCCTCAATACCCATCACCCACCCTCCCCTCCCTCCCACCCCCCATCAACCCTCAGTTTGTTCTCAGTTTTTAACAGTCTCTTATGCTTTCACTAGACTTCAGCCAGAAAGGCCTTTCAGTTTCTTAAACATATGTGTTATTTCCTACCCTAGAACCATTCACAGCTTCTTCCTCTTGTCTGAAAGACGCTTCTGCCAACTCTTCCAGCAGCTGATTCCTTCTAATCCTGTAGGTTTCAGCCTAAATGTCACATGTCAGAACATGCTTCCCTGGCCATCCTATTTAAATTAAGTCACTGCACCTTAACGCTCTACCTCCTCCTTGTACATTTTCTCCTTAACATTTAGCACAATTTGTAGTTATTTATTTGCTCATCTGTCTTTCTTCAGTGAATTCTCTGGGGTCAGAGACCAGTATTTACCTATCTTGGTTACCAGCATAGTGTCACTCATTTGCTGACTGAATGGATTAAATAAACGATCTTCCTGCTTCTAGTGGCTCCTTAGTCCAATCCACTGTTAAATCAATCTTTAGAGACAGCTTAGTACCTGACACTCTCTTGCCCAAAGACTATAGTGAGACCTGTTTTGAGCAAAACATTTAATATCTCCTCCAATGTAGACCTACCAACTATCTCTCATTCCTTATCTTTCAAATCCTACTTACGCCTCTGATCTTTTCTTCCCTTTTAAATCTCTAGGTGTCAATGTTTTCTGGTTTTCCCTCTACCTATCAAGCAAGATGCTACCCTTCCTTCACAGTTCCTCCATTTTTTTCATAGGAATCTAATCTTCACCTAAACTCTTAAAATAATATGCATCACTAATTTGCCCTTACAGAATACTAGTTATATTTTTATGTAAATGACCTATCTTTTCATCTAGATTTTAAGATTTCTCACGGCCTACTTTATGCATATTTTTGTGTTCAATATATGTGTGCTGATCATGATAATATTAATCTGTAAGTTATAGCATTAAATGAATTTTGAAACTGAACCATTAACCTATAATACAGCAAAAAAAATAGCTGCACATGGAGTCCAACACTTGCTGTGGGGTCTTAGGTAAGGTACAATTTCCTCGAACTTTACTTTTCTCTTTCTTTATTGTAAGATTTCTACTTAACAGGATAGTCATAAAGAATAGTTAAAAAATAAATTATGTGAGGAGCGTCTGGGTGGCTCAGTCGGTTAAGCGTCCAACCTCGGCTGAGGTTATGATCTCACGACGATTTGTGAATTTGTGATTTCAAGCTCTGCATCAGGCTCTGTGCTGATAGCTCAGAGCCTGGAGACTGCTTCGGATTCTGTGTCCCTCTCTCTGTCCCTCCTCTGCTCATAGTCTCTGTCCCTCTCAATATAAATATATATTTTTAAAAAAAGAATAATTATTAAAAAATAAATTGTGTGAAAGTGCTTGGTAAAACATCAAACACTATGCAAAAATATTATTTGCCAACCATTAATGATATTATTTGAAACCAAAGAAAATAAAGTATACCTTTAGAGACTATGAAATAAAACTATGTACTTTTGACCCTAAGATACTTTTAATACTGAAAATAAGAGTTAAAGAAGAGTTTTGGTAAGTTCATAAAACATTAGGCAATTAACTCTTTTTTTTTTCAATATATGATTTTTTGTCAAATTGGTTTCCATACAACACCCAGTGCTCATCCTAAAAGGTGCCCTCCTCAATACCCATCACCCAGCCTCCCCTCCCTCCCACCCCGCATCAACCCTCAGTTTGTTCTCAGTTTTTAAGAGTCTCTTATGCTTTGGCTCTCTCCCACTCTAACCTCTTTTTTTTTTTTTTCCTTCCCCTCCCCCATGGGTTTCTATTAAGTCTCTCAGGATCCACATAAGAGTGAAAACATATGGTATCTGTCTTTCTCTGTATGGCTTATTTCACTTAGCATCACACTCTCCAGTTCCATCCACGTTGCTACAAAGGGCCATATTTTGTTCTTTCTCATTGTCACGTAGTATTCCATTGTGTATATAAACCACAATTTCTTTCTCCATTCATGAGTTGATGGACATTTAGGCTCTTTCCATAATTTGGCTATTGTTGAGAGTGCCGCTATAAACATTGGGGTACAAGTGCCCCTATGCATCAGTACTCCTGTATCCCTTGGGTAAATTCCTAGCAGTGCAATGCTGGGTCATAGGGTAGGTCTATTTTTAATTTTCTGAGGAACCTCCACACTGCTTTCCAGAGTGGCTGCACCAATTTGCATTCCCACCAACAGTGCAAGAGGGTTCCCGTTTCTCCACATCCTCTCCAGCATCTATAGTCTCCTGATTTGTTCATTTTGGCCACTCTGACTGGCGTGAGGTGATATCTGAGTGTGGTTTTGATTTGTATTCCCTGATAAGGAGCGACGTTGAGCATCTTTTCATGTGCTTGTTGGCCATCCGGATGTCTTCTTTAGAGAAGTGTCTATTCATGTTTTCTGCCCATTTCTTCACTGGGTTACTTGTTTTTCGGATGTGGAGTTTGGTGAGCTCTTTATAGATTTTGGATACTAGCCCTTTGTCCAATATGTCATTTGCAAATATCTTTTCCCATTCCGTTGGTTGCCTTTTAGTTTTGTTGGTTGTTTCCTTTGCTGTGCAGAAGCTTTTTATCTTCATAAGGTACCAGTAGTTCATTTTTGCTTTTAATTCCCTTGCCGTTGGGGATGTGTCGAGTAAGAGATTGCTACGGCTGAGGTCAGAGAGGTCTTTTTCTGCTTTCTCCTCTAGGGTTTTGATGGTTTCCTGTCTCACATTCAGGTCTTTTATCCATTTTGAGTTTATTTTTGTGAATGGTGTGAGAAAGTGGTCTTGTTTCATTCTTCTGCATGTTTCCGTCCAGTTCTCCCAGCACCATTTGTTAAAGAGACTGTCTTTTTTCCATTGGATGTTCTTTCCTGCTTTGTCAAAGATCAGTTGGCCATACGTTTGTGGGTCTAGCTTCTGGGGTTTCTATTCTATTCCATTGGTCTATGTGTCTGTTTTTGCGCCAATACCATGCTGTCTTGATGATTACAGCTTTGTAGTAGAGGTTAAAGTCTGGGATTGTGATGCCTCCTGCTTTGGTCTTCTTCAAAATTACTTTGGCTATTCAGGGCCTTTTGTGGTTCCATATGAATGTTAGAACTGCTTGTTCTAGTTTCGAGAAGAATGCTGGTGCAATTTTGATTGGGATTGCATTGAATGTGTAGATAGCTTTGGGTAGTATTGACATTTTGACAATATTTATTCTTCCAATCCATGAGCAGGGAATGTCTTTCCATTTCTTTATATCTTCTTCAATTACCTGCATAAGCTTTCTATAGTTTTCAGCATACAGATCTTTTACATCTTTGGTTAGATTTATTCCTAGGTATGATGCATAGGGGCACTTGTACCCCAATGTTTATAGCAGCACTCTCAACAATAGCCAAATTATGGAAAGAGCCTAAATGTCCATCAACTGATGAATGGAGAAAGAAATTGTGGTTTATATACACAATGGAATACTACGTGACAATGAGGAAAAATGAAATATGGCCTTTTGTAGCAACGTGGATGGAACTGGAGAGTGTGATGCTAAGTGAAATAAGCCATACAGAGAAAGACAGATACCATATGGTTTCACTCTTATGTGGATCCTGAGAAACGTAACAGAAACCCATGGGGGAGGGGAAGGAAAAAAAAAAAAAAAAAAGAGGTTAGAGTGGGAGAGAGCCAAAGCATAAGAGACTCTTAAAAACTGAGAACAAACTGAGGGTTGATGGGGGGTGGGAGGGAGGGGAGGGTGGGTGATGGGTATTGAGGAGGGCACCTTTTGGGATGAGCACTGGGTGTTGTATGGAAACCAATCTGACAGTAAATTTCATATATTAAAAAAATAAATTAAAAAAAAAAAGATTTATTCCTAGGTATTTTATGCTTCTTGGTGCAATTCAATTAACTCATTTTTAAAGTGAGTTAGATATTTTCAAAATTATACTCAAAAGTTAGATAATTCACACAGGGCATCCATCATGTGACGCTGCAAAATGTTTCTTGGTACCACAATCGAAAAGACAAAGATTCAAGTTGGAAGGATCACTGATCCCAATAAGTTAAATATATGAAGTTCCAAAGGGTGTCTGGGTGGCACAGTCAGTTGAGCGTCTGACTTTGGTTCAGGTCATGATCTCACGGTTCGTGAGTTCAAGCCCCATGTCGGGCTCTGTGCTGCCAGCTCAGAGCCTGGAGCCTGCTTCAGATTCTGTGTCTCCCTCTCTCTCTCTGCCCCTCCCCTGCTCACACTCTGCCTCTCTCTCTTTCCAAAATAAATAAACAAAAAAAATTTTTAAAAATAAAAATAAATTAAAAGAATAAATTTCCATCAGAATGAGAATTCACATGTTCTCTATGCAACTATAAAAGGGAATGAGAAAGGCCTTTATATTCTGATATGAACAAATATCCAAAATATATTACTGTATTAAAAAATCAAGGATACAGAACAATGTACGTATCATGCTCTCACGTAAAAAGTGAGGGAGGGATATATATATATCATATATATATACACATATATGATATATATATGATATATGATATATGATATATATATCATATGATATGATATATGATATATGATATGTGATATATATATGATATATGATATATATGATATATGTATCATATACATATATTCATACATATATACATACATATATTCATATTTTCTTGAATGATCTAAGTACTTCCTGCCTCAAAAATAAATAAAACATTAACAAAAAATTAAAAAAAAAAAAGAAACTAGTTACTTATTAGTTAGTTACTGGGGAAAAGGAATAGGAACTGAATAGACCAGGCAAGAAGATTTTCATTGTGTACCTTTTTTTTTTTTTTTAACGTTTATTTATTTTTGAGACAGAGAGAGACAGAGCATGAACGGGGGAGGGTCACAGAGAGAGGGAGACACAGAATCTGAAACAGGCTCCAGGCTCTGAGCTGTCAGCACAGAGCCCAACGCGGGGCTCGAACTCACGGACCGCGAGATCATGACCTGAGCCGAAGTCGGACGCTTAACCGACCGAGCCACCCAGGCGCCCCGCATTGTGTATCTTTAAATACTTTTTTACTTATTTTTACTTAAAAAATTTTTTTTAATGTTTTATTTTTATTTTTGAGACGGAGAGAGACAGAGCATGAGCAGGGGAGGGGCAGAGAGAGAGAGGGAGACACAGAATCCAAAGCAGGCTCCAGGCTCTGAGCTGTCAGCACAGAGCCTGATGCTGGGCTTGAACCCATGAATTGTGAGATCATGACCTGAGCCAAAGTCGGACGCTTAACCGACTGAGCCACCCAGGCACCCCAATACTTTTTTATTTATGATCTGTGTGAATGTATTACCTAATCAAAAACCTTAAATTTATTAAAACATTTTTAGGGTCATGTATTTTTGGCAACGTTGTTAGAAGATATATTATTTGCTTCAATTACAAACTTGTAATGTTTCAAACTAGACTTACATGAACACAGGAAGCTCACCTTCATCTGAATACCCAAAATACTGAACGTATACCATTCATTTAATCTTGTAGCATATTAGTTATATGTTGATGTAAGTAGTCCATCACTTTTCAACAACTAGCTAAAAGTTTCCTATATTCTAACTGTGTTCAAAACTTCCTAATTATTCTCACCTCTAAAATCTCGAAAACGCTTAATGCTCTTCAGTGCTAAAAGGGCAGTCTTTAGAGAAGTATCTCCCTTTTCTGTGAAGACAAAAACAGAACAAAGAAAAATTAGTAGATTCAAGAAACATAAAGTACTTCCACAGTGAGCTAAATCGGTTCTCTTGCTGCCCCTTAAAGCATCTTATGGTTTTCTAGCTACGTAAACTTTTGTCCTGAATGCAATCTACAGTCTGCCTATTTAAATCCTATTCATGTCAAAACCAGCTCCTAAGTCTAGATTTCTAAAAAGCCTTTTGTTGAACCTAGATGATACCCTCTAACCAATACTCTTTCCTTTTCCTTTCCTTCCCAAACTATTTTCTGGAAAGAAATGTTCTTATTCATCATAATCATATTGTCATTCACACATCAAACTGGTCTTATCTAGCTTCCACCCTCTCAAAACTGCTTTTACCAAGTTCACCCATTAACTATTTATTGCCAAGTCAATGAATACTTTTTTTTGGTCTTATTTAATACTTTCCTCTTTTATTCCCAAATTAATGAATACTTCTTAATTTGTTGGTCTTATCTAATACTTTCCTCCTTCAAACTCTTTTTTCTCTTTGTTTTGTTGCTATAGCTTTCTTTTGGTTTCTCTCCTACCGTTCGTTCTAGTTACTTCCTGTTACGTCCTTTATAAACTATTCTTTCTCCACCATTACTTAAATGTTAGCATTTCAATGTCCTTGGCCCTCTTCTTGTTGCACTCTATAAACCATTCCTGAATTCTCTTGTAACTACAAACTGTATGTTGCTGACTCTCAAGTTTCTATTTCTAGGCTAGACCATTGTCTACTGCACATCTTCAACTCCGTGTCCACTCCATGCCCTCAAACACAATATTTCCTTTTTGTGTGATATATTGAATGTGGTTCAATGAATTCAATGTGCGATATATTGAATGTGATTCAATGAATTCAGTGAATTCAAATGAACTGATGATTTTATTTCCATGCAAATAACAACTCTTTGGGACAGATCAGATACATTTTTTTACTTCCATATTGCCAAATTTTAATTTGATCAGTTCTATATTTATCCCCCTGTGGCAGCTGGAGCACTGACAGTAGACGGAAACTTTCCTCATTCCAGTCTATCAAGGAAAATCTGCAGTTAAAAACTTTGATCAGCAGGCATTCAGAGAATGGTAGGTGGCAAATAAAGATCCTAGTGGATTATTCTAATTGCATTTTGTTTTACCTTCATAACTTAAGAAGCTGTAAGAAAAGAGAGAGGACAACTTTCTGTGTGTGTTTTTTTTAATATAATTTATTGTCAAGTTAGCTAACATTCAATGTATACAGTGTACTCTTGGCTTCAGGAGTAGAATCCATGATTCATTGCTTACATACAACAACATACAGTGCTCATCCCAATAAGTGCCCTCCTCAATGCCCATCACCCACTTTCCCCTGATCCCCACACCCCCATAAATCCTTAGTTTGTTCTGTGTATTTAAGAGTCTCTTATGGTTTGCCACCCTCTCTGTTTGAAACTACTTTTTCCCTTTCCCTTCCCCTATGATCTCTTGTTAAATTTCTCAAATTCCACGTATGAGTGTACACATATATCTCTCTTTCCTTGACTGACTTATTTCACTTAGCATAATACCCTCCAGTTCCATCCACATTGTTGCAAATGGCCAGATTTCATTCGTTTTCATTACCGAGTAGTATTCCACTGTATATATAAACCACATCTTCTTTATCCATTCATCAGTTGATGGACATTTGGGCTATTTCCATAATTTGGTTATTGTTGATAGTGCTGCTATAAACATTGGGGTACATTTGCCCCTATGAATCAGCACTCCTGTATCCTTTGGATAAATTCCTAGTAGTGCTATTGCTGGGTCGTAGGGTATTCTGCTTTTAATTTTTTGAGGAACCTCCACACTGTTTTCCAGAGAGGCTGCACCAGTTTTCATTCCCACCAACAGTGCAAGAGAGTTCCCATTTCTCCACATCCTCACCCACATCTGTTGTTTCCTGAGTCGTTAATTTTAGCCACTCTGACCTGTGTGAGGTGGTATCTCAGTGTGGTTTTGATTTATATTTCCCTGATGATGAGTGATGTTGAGCATCTTTTCATGTGTCTGTTGGCCATCTGGATGTCTTCTTTGGAAACGTGTCTGTTTGTGTCTTTTGCCTGTTTCTTCACAGGATTATTTGTTTTTCATGTGTTGAGTTTGGTAACTTCTTTATAGATTTTGGATACTAGCCCTTTATCCAGTATGTCACTTGCAAATATCTTCTCCCATTCCATCAGTTGCCTTTCAGTTTTGTTGATTGTTTCCTTTGCTGTACAGAAGCTTTTTATTTTGATGAGGTCCCAATAGTTCATTTTTGATTTTATTTCCCTTGCTTTTGGAACTCTCATCACTGTTATTTAACAGAGTGTTGGAAGTCCTAGCTTAAGCAATCAGACAACAAAATGAAATAAAAGGCACTCACGTTGGCTAAGAAGAAGTCAAACTTTCACTTTTTGCAGATGACATGATACTCTACATGGAAAACCCAAAAAACTCCACCAAAAAGCTGCTAGAACTGATACATGAATTCAGTAAAGTCACAGGATATAAAATCAATGTACAGAAATTGGTTGCATTTCTATACACCAATAATGAAACAATAGAAAGAGAAAACAAGAAATCAATCCCATTTACAATTGCACCAAGAACCATAAAATACCTAGTAATAAACCTAACCAAAGATGTAAAACATCTATATGCTGAAAACTATAGAAAACTTGTGAAAGAACTTGAAGAAGACACAAAGAAGTGGAAAAACATTCCACGCTCATGGATTGGAAAAACAAATATTGTTAAAATGTCGATACTACCCAAAGCAATCTACACATTCAAGGCAATCCCAATCAAAATTGCACCAGCATTCTTCTCAGCGCTAGAGCAAACAATGTTTCAATTTGTAGGGAGCCACACAAGACCCTGAATAGCCAAAGTAATGTTGAACAGGAAAACCAAAGCAGGAGGCATCACAATCCCAGACTTCAGGCTCTACTACAAAGCTGTAAACATCAAGACAGTATGGTACTGGCACAAAAACAGACACATAGACCAATGGAATAGAATACAGAACCTAGAATTGGGCCCCCAAGTGTATGGCCAACTAATCTTTGATGAAGCAGGAAAGAGTATCCAATGGAAAAAAGACAGTCTCTTTAGCAAATGGTGCTGGGAGAACTGGACAGTAACATGCGGAAGAATGAAACTGGACCACTCTCTCACACCATACACGAAAATAAACTCAAAGCGGGTGAAAGACCTAAATGTGAGCCAGGAAACCATCAAAACCATAGAGGAGAAAACAGGCAACAACCTGTTTAGCCTCAGCCGCAGCAACTTCTTACTCGACATGGCTCTGAACTTTCTGTGGTTTTGACAGTTGTATTTACATCCTTCTTTAACGAACACTGTACGAAGTTTTCACAGACTCTAAGTATGAATCTAGTTTGAAGTGTCTAGTGTCAATTGGCACAATGGATGCAGAGAAAAAAGAACTAGGATAATTGGATGCGCTAGATATATAAAAGTATTGACTAATGTTATTACAAATTATTTTTATGATATTCTCTTATTTATTTTCACCACTTTCTTTACTGGTGTATTACTTTATATTGAAGACAGAAGAGGTAAACACAAAATTTAAATAAAAGAATGAAAAATTAAGATGAGGCAAAATTAGGTCTAAAACAAGCAATAACTGGATTAATTTGCATCTTCTTTTTAAAACAAAATCATTTTATTATAAATCAACCCTCCCATCTCAGTTTAAACTGTTATTTTGGGTTTTATAACATATATCTGAAAGGAATTAGTTTTCACATATTAATTGGTTAAAAGAATGAGCATTTCTGAGAAGTCAGTTTTAATGTAAACCAATGACTATTTGTCTAACAATTTCTTACTTTTTAAACAATTGAAAACAAGAAACTTGAAGATTCATCTAGGGGGCAAACTTTAAAAATGACCACCTACCCAGTGGTAGTGTAGTTCCTATTAATTTTTTTATGTTTTTATTTTATTTCTGAGAGAGAGAGGGAGGGAGGGAGGGAGGGAGGGAGGAAGGGGCAGAGAGATAGGGAGACACAGAATCCGAAGCAGGCTCCAGGCTCTGAGCTGTCAGCACAGAGCCCGACACGGGGCTCGAACTCACAAATGGTGAGATCATGGTCTGAGCTGAAGTCTGATGCTGAGCCTCCCAGGCACCCCTCCTGTTAAATTTTTTAAAGCACTATGTACATATTGTATATTCAGAAATATGCAAGTACTTATATTTTTCCCGTTAGTTGGAAGAACCTGCAAAATAAATGAGATACTGTGATGTAGGTCAAAGTAAGAAGTGGAAACCCAAACAAAAACATATGTTTCTCATTTGATCTTTCTACCTACCTCACATTGTATTATGGCTGTAAATATTTAACCTGTTCTCCCCACAGAATACTTTTAATTTGCTTACAGTTTAAGTATTCATTTTTCATCAGTAACCAAATGCTCAAAATGTATCCTCTCCTCATAATTCTCATGGAAATTTCTCCAAAATAATATCACTTTTCTCAAACAGTTATAAAGCAAAATTGTCTCAATGATGCTAAACATGGCATGTTATTGAAATGTAAAAGGCTTCCACATCTAACTGAATGAATTAAGAAAAGCTTCAAGGAGGTTACATTTTTACTGACTTGGCGGCATATTTGAAGGTTGACAGAAAGACTCATACGGAAAATGTATATAAGTGAGTATGATGCGTTCTGGAAACTATAAGTAGTTTTTTAATTTTGGATTTAGTTTAAATTATTCTATTTGTGTCTATTAAGTGTCTTGAAACCTTACAAAAATGTGTCAGAAAGTTTGTGGGCAAAGGTTAATCTTAACAGGTCCAGTAACGGGAACTAGATTTAAAAAGGCCTTGTGCATTTTGTGAAGGAATTTAGATTTATCTATTCTCATTTCAATCTCTTCCCTCCATCATGCCCTTCATCAAACACAATATATCCTAAGCTGAATTCATCTTTGCACTACAGCCTCCTCCTATATTCCCCAGCTTATTAAAATGCATCACTTGGGTGCCTGGATGACTCGGTTAAGTGACCGACTCTTGATCTTGGCTCAGGTCATGATCTAGTGGTTCGTAAGTTTGAGCCCCACATCAGCTCTGCGCTGAGAGGATGGAGCCTGCTTGGGATTCTCTCTTTCCTTCTCTTTCTGCCCCTAGCCAGCTCACACTCTTTCTCTCAAAAATAAATCAATACACTTAAAAAAAAAAAAAAGACATCACCATGAAATGTCTCCCAAACCAGAAGTCTGTTAATCATTCTCAATTCCTCTCTCTTTTCCTTCCCTAACTTAACCAAACAATGAAGAAGTTCTGCCTCCTAGAACTCATATCTGTTCCCTTCTTCCCATCCCTGGAGCCAATGCCTTACATCAACACTCATTACTTTTAACCCGAATTCTTGCATGCCTTCTAAAATGTGTCCTTGCTTCCAATCTTGCCCCCCTCTGCTCTTTCTTAACACTGCTATCATAATGCCCATTACAAAGTGCAAAATTAGTCATGTCACTTTTCAAATTTGACTTCTTCAATGACTCCCTAGAGTCTTCAAGATAAAATTCAAACTCTGTTGCTCAGAGAACAACAAAGATAAAAACAAAACCCTTCTGGATCTGCTCTTGACTATATGGCCACTTCATTTCTTTCTTTTCCCACTCCTTCCACCACTATGCACCATCAAGTTGATAGTCAAACATCAACCTGAACTGTAAAGCTTGTTAAACACACACACACACACACACACACACGCACGCACACACGCATGCACACATACACCTTGGCCATGATTCAGATATTCTGGGTTTTTAACAAATTCCTAGGTAGTTCTGATGTAAATCAGTCTGAGATCCAATGCTGTAAGTCCTACTGGACTACTTAGAGTTCCTTGGCTTCTCCATGAGCTTTGTTCTTCTGTACTTTGTACATACTGAACATTCCTTCCTAACTCCTTTCAGCCCCTTTCCCTGCACCTGCAATTCTTGGCTAGTTCCTACTCATATTTCAAAACTCAACTCCAACAGCATCTCCTCCAAACAGCCTCTCTGACTACCTTATCCAACCCTGTGTGGGTTAGGTACCTATTGTATACGTTCCCATAACACTCTGTTTACCTCTGTCGTGGTATTTAACAATTGGAATTCGCGTTGTTTGTCATCTTGACAGACTGTAAGCTCTTTTATCTTTATATACTTAGTGTCTAGCAAGCAACAGTGCTTAATAAACTTTCATTGAATGAATGAAATAGCTCACCTCTGAACTCTCATACAACTCAGTATCATCACTTGTGGAGGAAAAAACTCAGTCCTCCTCCTGTGTTTCTTCTTTACTCTCACTCTACGGCCACACTTACAGCACTCTGACACTAGATATGTGGGGGGTTTTCTCCCACCAAGCAATTCTCTGCAACACCAACTGAGTGTCATACAATTTAACGCAATTCTGACACTATCTACCTGGAGATGGCATCAGGTCTCACAGGTTAAGGGTTCAGTCCCATGAGACTGCTCCCCCTCCACTGCAGATGCCAATCACAAGTAGTAGGTCCCCAGGTTACCTACAACTTCTGTCCAACTTGGCTACAAATTGGAGGTTCCCATGACTTTCTCTCCCTTGGACTCAATTATTTCCTAAAATAGTTCACAGAACTCAGGGAAATACTTAACATTCATCAGTTTATTAAAGGATATGATAAAATATACAAATGAACAGCCAGATGAAGAGATACATAGGGTCTGGGAGGTCTGGGAGCATCCCAAGCACGGCAGCTCTGTCCCTGTGGAGTTGGGTCAGTTATCTTTCTGGTATGTAGATGTGTTCACCAACGTGGAAACTCCCCAAACCCCATACTATTAGGATTTTATGGAGACCTCCTCACATAGGCATAATCAATGATTCACTCCATTTCCAGACCCTCTCCGTTTTCTGAAGAATGGGGGTGGGGGATAGAGCTGAAAATTCCAAAGTTCCAATCATGGCTTATCCTTATGGTGACAAGTCCCCACCTAGAAACCAGAAGCCTTCCCAGAATCACCTATTAGAACAAAAGATGCCCCTAGAGTTCTCATCACTTAGGGATTTGCCAGTGTTTTAGGAGCTCCGTGCCAGGAATGGGGTTGAAGGGCAAATATATATTTCTTATTATAAATCACAACACATCACATCACTATGTCCCTGGCTATTATTCAAGTACTGCCATATACCATTGTAAATTCACTAAACTTTTATCTCTTATATTGTTATATACCCTTTTGTTGTTTACAGCTTGCCTCACCAACTAGACTGAAAGCTTCCTATGAATATTTTATATTTACTCGATTATCTGACACATTACATGACCCCTTACATATCAAAGACACTCAGGATCAGGTCTGTCCCATAGCCATGCAGGCCAGGCACTGCCTAACGCTGAAGGGTGCTGTTTACAAGCACCCATAAGTTGTGCTGTACAGCGGCTCCAGTCAATATGATTAATGAAACAATGCTTCAACCCATTTAATAATGGAATAAAGAAAATACTTTTAGGAACTGAATTTAAATGAATAAAAGAACCACATAATAATTGGCAAAATTTGAAAATTATACATTGTTTTCTCTGAAACCTCTTAGGATTCAATCAGTCTCCTCCCACAAATGTCTCCTGCAGAGGGGAGAAAGTCCTCCCTCAGTCTCTTCCTGGCTCAGAGCAGTTTCCCTTCAGCACAGCTTTCACAGAGAATGACCTTGCCTTCCCTGAAGATGCTAAAAACATACACACAGATACACTCTGATGGAATCAACACAGGATACTTCATGGGTCGTAAAAAATCTTATTAATCTTATTCAAAGATTTTTCTGTCAAGATAAATCTATGATCTCAGTAGACACGCTCTCTTAGAGTACTTTTTCCATTAGGATAATAAAGAGAAAAATTATTGGGGAGTGATGAATGGAGGATAGGGAAGGGGAACGGAAAATTTGCTATCAGTTTATTTGGAAAGTCAACATAGTTATAGATACCATCAACATCAAGCGTTTTCACTAACATCTGGTGTTCTTCAGGCTTTACAGAAACATTGAGGTAATCAAAAGCATCTTTCAAGCCACCAATCTGAATTCTGTTGCAGTTCATCAAGTTGACAGTTTGGAGGGCAGTACATAAACCTGAAAACACAGGGGGATTCTATAGGTCATATATTTCAATTAATATTATCATTATGATTCCAAAATTAATAAGCCAAACATCCCTTTATTCCAAGCATATTTCCCTGAGATGTTCAGTTATTTTTGTCTCAAACTAAAAAAACTAAGATGACTCAGTTTTGTTTTTGTTTTTTAACTTAACTGCCTTACCAATGAGTTACACAAATCATCATACACTCAAGGTATCAGCTTCTCAAAAGTTAAAATAGGCCATTGCATCTTTTAGGGAAATGTTTCATTGTATATCCATGAGACAGAATTTGGGGCTTACCTCTGTCTATATGAAATAGCCCAAATTTCAGAGTATAAAAATATTAGTCCTGAATTTTCTTCTGCTTATTTTGCTACTGCTTTCATTTTTTGCATATTCTTCATAACTTTCACTCTATTATTAGAAGTCCGCCAAGGAGTGTGGGAGTATTAAGGTGCCCCATTCCCAGCTCTTATCTAAAACCTCTAGGGATTTTCCCTTCTAAATGGGGTCCTTAGGATTAGAGCCAAGCCTCTGTCTGCCTTTTCAATGACTCACACAAATCATGGTACATCCAAGGTCACTGTTTGGATTATAATCTCTAGTTTATCTAAGAGAATATTTAAAAGGAGGCAAAGTACTGGTACTCAAAAGAATTGCAGGAAAGAGTTGTACTATTTAGTAAGACATTATTAGATACGACATTTTCCAACAAATCCTAATTCATGAGTGCCTTATTTCTCCAATAAATCCCAGCAGGTTTTTTTTGTAGAAATTACAAACTGATTCTAAAATCCACATGGCAGTGTAAAAGTCCTAGAATAGTCAAAACAACTTCTTTTTTTTTACATTTTTTTAATGTTTATTTTTGAAAGAGAGAGAGCGCGAGAGAGCGAGCGAGCAAGCAGGGGAGGGGCAGGGAGAGAGGGAGACACAGAATCTGAAGCAGGCTCCAGGCTCTGAGCTGTCAGCACAGAGCCTGACATGGGGCTCAAACCCACGAACCATGAGATCATGACCTGAGCTGAAGTCGGACGTTCAACTGACTGAGCCACCCAGGTGCCCCAGTCAAAACAACTTTTTAAAAGTAGAACAGGGGCGCCTGGGTGGCGCAGTCGGTTAAGCGTCCGACTTCAGCCAGGTCACGATCTCGCGGTCTGTGAGTTCGAGCCCCGCGTCAGGCTCTGGGCTGATGGCTCGGAGCCTGGAGCCTGTTTCCGATTCTGTGTCTCCCTCTCTCTCTGCCCCTCCCCCGTTCATGCTCTGTCTCTCTCTGTCCCAAAAATAAATAAAAAACGTTGAAAAAAAAAAAATTAAAAGTAGAACAAAGTTAGAGGGCCAATACTACCTGAATGGTTTCAATGTTTATTGCAAAGCAACAGGAGTCAGACAATGTGGTTTGTGTAAAAACTGACAAAGATTAATAGAACAGAAGAGAGAATCCAGGAAATAAATATATATGTATATTTATATGATTTGTTACAAAACTACAAAGGAATTTCCGTATAGAAAGTATAGAGAAAATACAATCTTTTCAACAGTGGTGCTGGAACAAATGAAGGTCCATATGCAAAAACAAAACAAAACAAAAAGGAACTCTGATCCATACTTTATTCCACATATAAAGATTAACTCAAAATAGATCACAGAGCTAAAATACAAAACCAGAGGTGCCAGGGTGGCTCAGTAAGTTAAGCATCCGACTTCAGCTCAGGTCATGATCTCCCCGTGAGTTTGAGCCCGCCTCAGGCTCTGTGCTGATAGCTCAGAGCCTGGAGTCTTGCTTTGGATTCTGTCGCCCTCTCTCTCTGCCCCTCCCCCACTTGTGCTTTCTCTCTCTCTCTCTCTCTCTCTCTCTCAAAAATAATTAAAAATATTAAAAAAAATATTTTTTAATGCAAAACCAAAACCCATAATACTTTTAGAAGAAAACATAATAAAACATTTGTAACCTTGGGTGAGGCAAAGATTTCATACATGTGCCACCAAAAGCACAATATATAAAAGAAAAAAAAACTAGTTAACTGGACTTCATCAAAATTAAAACTAATGCTCTTCTAAAGACACTTAAGAAAATGAAGACACTCAGAGAAAAATGTGCTCAGTAGAAGACTCGGAGAAAATATTTGCTAAGTATATATCTCATAAAGGACATGTATCCAGAATACAAACAGAAATACAAAAAAACCCATCCAACTTTATTTATTTTTTTATTTTTTTTAACGTTTATTTATTTTTGAGACAGAGAGAGACAGAGCATGAACGGGGGAGGGTCAGAAAGAGGGAGACACAGAATCTGAAACAGGCTCCAGGTTCTGAGCTGTCAGCACAGAGCCTGACGCGGGGCTTAAACTCCCGAACTGTGAGATTATGACCTGAGCTGAGTCGGATGCTTAACCGACTGAGCCACCCGAGCACCCCAAAACCCATCCAACTTTTAAATTTTTTTTTTAACGTTTATTTATTTTTGAGACAGAGAGAGACAGAGCATGAACGGGGGAGGGGCATAGAGAGAGGGAGACACAGAACTGGAAGCAGGCTCCAGGCTCCGAGCCATCAGCCCAGAGCCCAACGCAGGGCTCGAACTCACGGACCGTGAGATCGTGACCTGAGCTGAAGTCAGACGCTTAACTGACTGAGCCACCCAGGCACCCCCCCCATCCAACTTTAAAAACGGGCAAAAGATCTGTACAGACACTTTATAAAGAAGATACACAGATGACAAATAAGCACATGAGAAGATGCTCAACATCATTAATCAGTGAGGAAACACAAATTAAAACCACAATGAGATACTACTACACACTTATTAGAATGATTAAAATTAAAAAGACTGACTACACCAAGCACTCCCAAGGATATGGAGGAATTGGACCTCTTCATACACTGCTGATGGAAATGTAAAATGGTGTGGCCACTCTGGAAACCAGTTGGCAGTTTCTTAAAAAGTTAAACATATACCTACCATGTGAACCAGCCAATCTTTGGTAACTACTCAAGAGAAAGGAAAGCATATATTCATACAATGAATATTGTTGTACACAACTGTTCATAACAGCTTTATTTATAAGAGCCCCAAACTGGAAATAGCCTAACGAGCCTCACCAGGTAAGTAGATAAACTTCAGTGTATCAGCAAAATGGAGTGCTATGCCAGTAATAAATGACAATGAACTGCTGATACAGCCTACGTGTACAAATCTCAAAATAATTATGCTGAATGAAAGCATCTAGCAAAAAAGAATATACCCATTTTATAAAAGTCTGGTAAATGCCAATGGATCTATACTGGCAAAAAGCAGATCAGTGGTTGCCTATGGATGAGGAAGAGGATGGGAAAAAGGCAGGAGAGATTACAAAGGAGCATGAGGCAGTTTTGCAGGTCAGGGATGTGTTCATTACCTTGATTGTGATGACAGGTTTATAGGTGTGTGCATATGTCAAACTGTGTACTTTTAATTATAAAAATATACAGCTTTTGAATATCATTTATAGCTCACAATACTGTTTAATAATAACAAAAGGCAATGGGAAATATGACCCACCTTCAAATTCAGGAGCTGGCTTATTTGTGTTCAAAGCCTCCAAAATTTGTTTGAGACTTACTTCACTATTTTCTAAAAAGTAAAGTATAAGGATTATAAAATGGCAAGGTGTCAATGTTAATAATCATCATTAAAATAACCATGACAGGGAATGGTGTGTGTGTTGGGGGGGGGGGGGGGGACAAATTTTGTTAATGTCTGAAAATTAGCCAGGTAAAAACTAATCAATTTAAAATAATTTTACCACAAATCTATTCCCTTAAAACAAGAAAAAATTCTAACCGTATTATTTGTCTTAAATATTGATGTATACATTTTACAAATGTGATGCCAGACAGAGGGTGACTCTTAAAAATATTTCCAAGAGTAAAAAAATATTAATTTTAATTTGTTCTCAGTATGCCTACATTCTCATTATGTTTCTAAGACCTAGTTTATCTAAAACATACATATATAAAACATACGCCAAGCACACAGTAAAACTAGGACTTCAACAGAGATTGTTCTTTTAAAAAGAACTCACCATCAATAGATGCTTGACCCAGAATTTCCTGGAACGTCTTGTTGCTTAATAGAATTCTAGCCTTCCGGAGTTGGGACCTCAGCTCATTTATAGGCATCTTATCATTTCTGATCTTATCAAGAGTTGTAATCTCTTTAAATAAATCTGTAAACATGTCAAGAATAGAGAACTGATGAGGAAGTTGAGGCAAAGCCCTTTTTTAGACTTAACACCCTAACCTGCACAGAGTAGATGCATTACAAAAGGAATTCTGAGTTAGAGGGCTTTCAAAACATGTCAGTGGGCTCTGTTTTCAGAAGTCACTTAAACAATAAGCAAAATTTAACATACCCCTAGCCAGCTAAAAGTTGAGTTTCTGCAACATTTTGTAGAAGTTTGCTTTTATTTATTAACTATTTCTCCTCAAAGGTTTATCTACTACATGCTCCAGTCTTTCATAGACTGTAAAGCATTTCAAGAACAGCTTGATAATAAATAGCTCTTAGAATGAAGTCAAATATCAAAAATAGAACCCAGCTAGTTGGCAAAAGGAAAACTGAAAAATATAAATCTGTTATGCACTGAAAAACAGTCACACCCTCTCCTAGGCATTAGAAAGCCTCTCTTTCTTGCTAGCCTACCTACTAGTATTACATGCAGTAAATCCTTTTTTTTTTTTTTTTGTACTTTTTTTTAACGTTTCACTATAGGGGAGAAAAAGAAGCATATGGAAATTATTGGAGGTGAGAGAAAATTGTATTAGATTCACCAGGGGAGAAAATGTGTACCTTATACTGGAGCATATACTGAGACAAACTATTTTGCTTTAAGAAAGCATATTCTAGGAATGTAATTCTAAATAATTCATTACAGTCAAAGCACAGATTAAATATGATAAGGAATAAGAAAGCAGATTATAACATCTTGATACAGCAAAGAAAACTTAAGGAATTAAAAATACAGGGGAAAACAAACTATATTTTAGAAAAAGAATACCATTGAATGATCTTAGAAATTTACTTTTAATTTTCATTCTTTTACTGTACTTACTATTGAATGGTGTTGATGGTTTAGGTGAATTAATGAAAACATCAATTACATCTTTTAAGATCTTTTTACTTTCTGCAAAGTTAAGAAATAAAATGGAATTTAAATAGATTTTAAGCTCATTAAAGCAGGGATCTGGTATTGTTTCAATTTCATTCAGCTTTCAAACTTCTGTGACCATAATGCATGGTAAGAAATACACTTAGATTATGAGTATGTGCATGCGCGCGCACACACACACACACACACACACACACACACACAAACAGGGAATGCAAGGAAACACAATCTGGGAATTGCAAGGTACAGTTAGGATTCAGACCTCCCCATCCCCTGCCCCGAGGCAGGTCATAAGACACTCATGTGAGAGATGCCCTTGCTATACCCAGAGGGAGGGTGCATCCTTATCTCTGAAGACTGAGAGTTGGAGGGACACCAAGAGGAATCTGAACGAACAGACCTTATTAAGTTTCCCCTGGTTTACCACCCTCAGCTCATCTCATTTTGTCCTATCACAGTTTTCTACCACTTTCCACACTTCATCAAAGCTAACACCAAAACATTCAGCTTTAACAACTCCTTATGAATATTCCCCTTTCATGTAAAATTTATATTAAATTTGAATGCTTTTCTCTTGTTGATCTGTCTCTTGTTACAGAGCTCCAGCTGGGAACATAGAAGGGCAGAAGGAAAAGATTGTTTTCCCACTCCTACAGAATCCTGCTTCAGGGGTCATAGGCTGGTAGGCCACAGACTGAATATAGCTGAGAGTCAGTCATGTTCATTGTCCTAGGGAGTGGTGGGGTTTTCTTTCCATTTGAATTTAACTATCTTCATCTAGGACACATGCTCTCAAGTTACCTTACAGTCCACACCCCTTCCTTTTGTCTTATAGCCAACTCATTTTATTAATTTTGCATTACGTGCCTGGCTACCGCAGGCATTTGAGTTAGCGGACTCTGCAAAGCCTGATTCAAAAGTTACCCTTCTCTATTGAAGTCTATTGTAATTTATCTAAATAGCAAATATTGGAGCTATGGCACTATACCTCTTGAAGTGGCAGGATAATTTGACCCATCTTTCCTATTCAAAGCAGTTAGCTTGGCCTTAAATATTTCCTCACTCCTGAGATTTTTGTAGACTGAGAGTTTTTGTACGGACTGTGTTTGCAAAAACCTAGAGTCACTGAAGAAAATATGCCAAATCCCTAAATAGAGAGGAAGAGTTTGTCTGGAGACAGAGACAGAAGGAAAGAGAGGGACAGGGAGGGGTTGAGAGACTAGAGGTTTGATGGGAAAGAGTGAGAATTACCCTGTGGGAGCTTCCCTTCACAGATGCAGGATTACCACAGGCTCCAACAACAAAGCGTCAGTAGAAACACAATGCAAGGAAGTTTTAAAAGCTCTTCCTCTGTCTCCCACATTATGGTGTGACTTTGGAATGGGAGAGGGTGCCAGTAATCAACCACCCTGCCCCCAGGGTCTGATTTAATTTAATTGAAAAAAAAAATGATTTCAATTTCTGGTATTTAGTAGCTAGATATCTGGATCAGCCCTCCTACTAAAAACAACTAAAAATTCTAAATAAAATTATTGCTATAAAAAAAAAATCTTGGGGCGCCTGGGTGGCTCAGTCGGTTAAGCGTCCGACTCCGGTTCAGGTCATGATCTCACAGTCTGTGAGTTCGAGCCCCGCGTCGGGCTCTGTGCCGACAGCTTGGAGTCTGGAGCCTGTTTCAGATTCTGTGTCTCCCTCTCTCTTTCTGACCCTCCCCGACTCATGCTCTGTCTCTCTCTGTCTCAAAAATAAATGTTAAAAAAAAAAATTTACAAAAAAATCTTGAATTCATCAATGTGCTGCCAAGAAAGTAAGAAATTCCCAGACCAAACAACTGATGAAAGGCTGTAATCCAGAAACACGGCGACTGTTTTTACCCAAAGAGTGTTTGCCAAAGACAAAACAAAAACAAAACAAAATTGGATGAATTTTAGTTTGTAGTTTCAAAGGCTCAGACAAAGCCTAAGGTCCTCCCAAAGTGGAGGGGAACGTGGGGTGGTTATCCTCAATTTACAAAAATGTTTCTCTAGATTTCAAGACCCAGAAAAAAATATCAAGAATAAGAAAACGTTCCTCCTTTATAAATAATTTGACTTTTCTCTCTAGCTACCTTTAAGATTTTTCTTTCTCTTTGGTATGTCACAGTTTCATCATGATAACCCTATGTATGGATTTCCTTTCATCCTACGTGGGATTCACTGGAATTCTTGTATTGGTAGGTTTAGGTCTTTCTCATTCTGGAAAATTCTCAGCTATAGTTCTCCAAATATTTTCTCTGCAACCACTCTGTCTCTTCTCTCCTGTGTGGATATATATCACATCTTTTCATTCTTTCTTTTTCTAGCTTTACTGAGATATAACTGACATGTAACATTATATTAGTTGTAACTAATATATAACGTAATCAGATACACATATATATTTCAAACTGATTGCCATAATAAGTAGACCTCTTCATTCTGCCTTCCTTTTAGCTTCTTCTTCTTCTTTTTTTTAATGTTTATTTATTTGGGGGAGAGAGAGAGTAGGAGATGTGCAGAGAGGGAGACAGAGGATCTGAAGAGGGCTCCATGCTTACAGCAGTGAGCCCAATGCAGGGCTCTAACTCACAAACCACAAGATCATGACCTGAGCAGAAATCTGATACTCAATCAACTGAGCCACCCCAGCGCCACTAACCTCTTTCCTATATTCCAACTCTGTCTTTCTATGCTGCATTCTGTATAATTTCTTCAAACTCCTTTGCACTTCATATTTCTCTCTTCACCTATGTTTAATCTGCTAATATTGTTGTCTGCTAATTAATTTTAATTATTATATTTTTAATTTCTTTAAGTCCTGTTTCTTTCTTTTCAAATTTTAGTTTCCCTTACATGTTTTCAAATTTATCTTTTTTTAGAAGAGTACAGAAAGAGTGAAATTAAAAGAATAGAAAATACATATATATCCAAAAATATACTGTATTGCATATTCGCAGGTTGCTCAGAGAGTAAATCTTAAAATTTCTCAACATAAGAAAAAAACCCCTTTTTAACTATGCATGGTGACGTGTTAACTAGATCTATCGTTGTGATCATTTCATTCTATATGTGAAATATATATACAAAATGTCACAAAATCAATGGTAGAGAAGAAAATGATACAGATGAAAACATAAATTGAGGAAACAATAAACACGATAGAGAGGATCAGAAAGCCAGGAATTAGTTAAGAGTTATTAAAATTGACAAACCGCTAGCATAAATGACCTAAAAAGAAAAAAGATGGGACACCTGGGTGGCTCAGTAGTCAAGCGTCTGACTTCGGCTCAGGTCATAATCTCGTGGTCCATGAGTTTGAGCCCCGTGTCAGGCTCTGTGCTGACACCTTAGAGCCTGGAGCCTGCTTCAGACTCTGTGTTCCCTCTCTCTGACCCTCTTCCACTCTCTCTCCCTCAAAAATAAATAAAAACATTTTTAAAAATCTTTAAAAAAGAAGTATCTGATTTTATTTATTTTTTAAAATGTTTGAAAACATCTTTTTAAACATTTTTAATGGTTATTTATTTATGTTTGAGAGGAAGAGAGAGAGGGAGAGAACAGGGGAAGGGCAGAGAGCAGAGACAGAGAGAATCCCAGGCAGGCTCCGTCCGTCAGTGCAGAGCACTGTGAGATCGTGATCTCAAACCGTGAGATCATGACCTGAGCCAAAATCATGAGTTGGACGCTTAACTGACTGAGCTACCCAGGCGCCCCAAGAAGTATCCGATTTTAAAACCTGGATAAAAACAGTACTTGTTTCTACTAGTCTTCTCCAAATAAAGAAGAGTATCCACACACTTTCCAAAAGGGTTACAACAATTCTCAGTAATCAATTTATAAACATAGCAGTCCCATAACAATCTTCCTAAACTTATGGTATTAGTATTCTTAAAAAAAAAAAAAAATGAGCCAGCATGAACACGTATAATCTAAACAGGAAAACTGAGAGGTAACTCAAGAACTCACCATCTGTTTCAGAGTTCAGTAACACCTCAGGTTTTTCTTCCTTTAAAGGTTTCTCCAGGCCCTCCAACGCAGATAAAAGGTCTTTAACTTCAACTTTCCTATCAAAGACACTATTAACAACGTTACATGCATCTTCTATTCCTAAACAGAGACATGACAAAATACAAAGATATCTAGTTGGTCAGTCTATCCAGAGAAGCACATAACAACTTGATTTGGGTGAGATGTATTCATTTTCTAGAATACCCAGTCTTGAGAGATTTTGCCTCTCTGAAATATTCTCCAAACTGAAAGCTCTACAACATTTATAGGTTTACAATGCTTATATCAGAAAACAAGACACACTGAAATAGTTTACCTTACTAGTTCAACACAGGAAGGTAAACAAAACAACAAAATACCAAAATTATCTCTAAGAAAATAGTGCCATGATGGGGAAACAAAAGGGGGCACTTGGGTGGCTCAGTCAGTTAAGTGTCTGACTTTGGCTCAGGTCTTGATCTCACGGTTTGTGAGCTCGAGCCCCACATCAGGCTCTGTGCTGTCAGCGCAGAGCCAGCTTCAGATCTTCTGGCACTCTCTCTCTCTGCCCCTTCCCTACTCATGCTCGCTCACTCTCTCTCTCTCAAAAATAAATAAACAAACATTTAAAAAAAGGCAGCCCTTTCTGTCTTTATCTAAACATTTGGAAAGAATGACAGTGTTGTTGATGACATGCCAATAATTTGTTGCTTTACTAACTTAAGTGTTATTCATTTATATCTTTTAATCTCCCTTGTATCCAAGTTACAACTGTCTTCTTTATTATGTCCTCCCTATTTTTTCCCCTTCATCATACTTCCTAAAGAGTTCTTTATTAGTCTTTTGAAAGAACCAACTTTTGGTTATATGGATAAGTGCGTGTGTGTGTGTGTGTGTGTGTGTGTGTGTGTGTGTGTGTGTTCTATTTCACTAACTTCAACTTTCCACTTTGTTAGCTCCTGACTAGCACTTTTCAGGGGGATTGTTCTGCTCTTTTGTTGTTTATGCTGCTGGTTAGCTCTGTAAACTGAACGTTTAAGATAAATTGTTCTGGAGGCGCCTGGGTGTCTCAGTCGGTTAAGCGTCCCACTCTTCATTTTGGCCCAGGTCATGATCATGTCAGCTGCGCTGACAGCAAGGAGCCTGCTTGGGATTCTGTCCTTCTCTCTCTCTGCTCTTCCCCCCCGTCATACGCACTCTCTCTCCGAAAATAAATAAACTTAAAAAAAGATAAATTATTTTTGATATTTCTTGTTTTCTAATAAAAGCATTTAATGCTATAAAATATCCTGTAAGATTGTTTTGGTCACACTCTACACGATTTGATACATAGTGCTTTCACTGTCATCATTTCTAAAATCTTTCAGGTTTCTTTTATTCTTCCACCAAGGAATTACTTACAAGGCAATTTGTTTTTCATCTTAAAAGCAACACTTTTCCTTTCTTTCACAAATAATTTTAATGTCACAACATCATGGTCAGACTATGTGGTCTGAATGCCTTCTGATTTTCAGAATTCACTGAAATTTTTATTTGTGGCTTAAATACATCATCTATTTTTGTGGATATTCCATAAGTATTTGAAAAGAATGTGTATGTTTTTAGGATACAGAGTACTCTAATCTGTTTCTGAAGTCAACTTTGTTAATATTGTCACTTCAATCTCAATCTCTTTCTCAATTTCTTTCAATCCGTCTATTTCAATCTTATCTTTCTATTTAGAATTCAGTGTTTACCTGGAAATAGATATAAATATGGTTGTGTTTTATGGGCATTAGTAGAAATCCAACTTATATAAAGCATTCTTTGTTATACACGTATTCCATTTTTTCCTTTCTTCATGGAACCGTATTATTACTGAGGTCTCTCTCTGGTGCAAATGTAAATCTAGTTTACTGTTATGACGTGTATGTATGGACCATATTTTATTCAACCATTTCCCAAATCATGGACTCATAGATTGTTTTCATTTCTTCCCTCCCATAATGTTGCAGGGAGCATCCCTGTACATGTCTCTACAAGAAACTTCTCTGGGCTATTTATCTGAGAATAGAATTATTGGATCATAAGAAATATGCATACTGAATTTGACAAGTACTGCTAGATTGCAATCTGGAATGCTGTACCATTTTACCTACTCACTAGCAATTTGTGAGTATTGCCAACTCTCTTCATACACATATTTAGCTATGTGGGTTTCTCCTCCTGTAAACTAAGTCTTATCTCCTTACTTATTTTTCCAATTGATTTCTTTCTTTCTACTGCTGATTTGCAGAATTCCCTTATATTTGAGATATTAATTTTTTGTTAGTTATCTTGTAATTATCTTCTTCCAGTCTGTTACATGTTTTAGAGTCCTTCATTTACCAGAAATCCTTAATTTTGATGTGATCAAATCCTTTTTTACCCCATGGTTGTGCTTTTGGGGAGTAACATCTTTAAGAAGGCATCCATAACCACAAGGCACAATAGTTTTTCTTACATTTTCTTCCAACAGCTTTATAGTTTAATCTTTGAGATCCATTTTAACATTCATTTGATTCTTTGAAGGTTATTTTTGTATATGGTATGACATAGGGATTCTACTTCATTTTCTCTGCATTGTAAGGCAATTTTCTCAAATCAGAAGCGAAATAATACATCTTTTCCCCCACTAACTGATGATGTCATTTCTATCACATTCCGAGTTCCCATTAATAGAAGTCTCTACTGGGTTCCATATTGTGATGCACTGGTCTATTTTCACAGGTCTATATTAAAACAGCATTATGCTATGTACTAACATGTGACAAAGCAAGATCTTTATCTTTTTTTTCCCAAAAGGGTCTTAGCTATTCATAGATCTATAATCTTCTATAATGAATATAGCATTAATTTGTCAAGGTTCCCACCAAACTTATCCTGAGATAGTGAGTGGAACTGCATTCCAAGTACAGATTATTTAGAGAGAATCCACTTATTTCAATACTTCTTTTAAAACCCCAGTTTTAGGACTACAGTTCTCAATCTCAATGTCTGTGGTCCAAGGCTGTTTTAGTGTCCCCATGATAGAACTGTGCTGAAATTTCAAAACAAACCGAAAAAAGTTAAGCATTTAGCCAATGTTTTTCACAAGGAGATAGAGAGCAAATGTAAAAAAATATATATATGAAGAAATAAACAAGAAAGATAAGAATACAGAGGGGAAAAGTCATTAGATGTGATTTAAAAAACCAAACCTGTTACTTTGATTATAAGATGGATAACCCCATCAGCATTAGTGAGGACAAAAGAAAGAATATAGCAATAAAACACATGACAAGGAAGAAAGAGAGACAACAGAAATTTTTTTAAATAATTCAAGAATATTACAGTATGGAAAATATGCATCTATGTGTGAAAACCTAGAGTTTACAACATCAACTGAGTTTAAATGAGAAAATGCATAAAAGGGGGGTTTGGTAGAGTATATATAAAGTCTATATACACACATACCTATACATACACCAACCCCCAAAAATGAAGTTTCTGTTCATATGCATTTTGAATTTCATACTTACTGTGGCACTCGATAAATTCATCACTGTTGTTCAATTCTCTGATGAAATCCTTAAAACTCACCACTTCATCTTTTTTTAAAGAAGAAAAAAAGAAAGAATTTAGGTATTATTGTAAAAAGGACCATTTGATGTTATAACACCAGAGCTATAAACACAAAAATAATGGAGAGGACTGGTAATCCTATTGTGACACATGTGATATGCAGAATAGACCTAAAATAAAGCTGTCAGAGATGCACTTTGAACATCAATTCCTCTGATAAAAACCCATAAATTGATAGACAAGAAACAACTTTTAATTTCTCTTTTAAAAGATATATGGCAGTATATTTCCTTTGGCATTTAGAGTGAAACTTCTGAAATATGCAAAATTTGTTATTTTAAATTGAAATAATTACTCACCGTTAGGATTAGTGTTATCCAAAGTCTCCTTTATTTTATCATCTGTTAGATAGATTCCAATGGCATTTAAATTTTGCTGAAGTACAGGAATGTCTTTAAGTTCATTTTTGTAAATGTTGATGTTGTAAAATTGATTTTTATTTCCTGGGAAGAGATAATCACCTTCAGTTAGAAAGGAATTTTCATGTTTCTCCTTTATATTTTAATTTTTTTTAATGTTTATTTATTTTTGACAGAGAGAGAGAGAAAGACAGAGCATGAGCTGGAGAGGGGCAGAGACAGAGGGAGACACAGAATCTGAAGCAGGCTCCAGGCTCTGAGCTGTCAGCACAGAGCCTGACACGGGGCTCGAACTCACAGACCGCGAGATCATGACCTGAGTTGAAGTCAGACGCTCAACCGACTGAGCCACCCAGACACCCGTCTCCTTTATATTTAAAAAAAAGTGGGGAAAAAAATCTCCCAAGATATAAAATTATACTTAAGAGAAAAGGCAGTATTTGTATTTATTTATGTACCTAAAATAATTTAAAATAGGTGACAATAGGTACACAGAAATGTATAAATATAAGTAAGGAAACTGGGGGAAAGAAACAGAAGAGCAGCAAAAATAAGACAAAAGAGAGCAACAGACAAAGTACATTTCATAAGGTCATATACATTAAATTTTGCAACAATATCAAATGTGTATGCATCTAACAAGAGCCTTCCAAATATAGCAAAAACTTGCAGAATTAAAGGGAGGAATGCATGAACCCATAATCAGAACTGCAGATTTGAAAATCTTGCACTTAGTAATTAATAGAACAACTAGAATAAACATCAGGAAGAATTAAGGGCGCCTGGGTGGCTCAGTCAGTTAAGTGTCTGACTTTGGCTTAGGTCACGATCTCACAGTTCATGAGTTAGAGCCCTGTGTTGGGCTCTGTGCTGACAGCTCAGAGCCTGGAGCCTGCTTTGGATTCTGTGTTTCCCTCTCTCTCTGCCCTTCCCCTGCTCGTTCTCTCTCTCTCTCTCTCTCTCTCTCTCTCTCTCTCTCTCCCTCCCTCCCTCCCTCTCTCTCTCAAAAATAAATATTAAAACAAAAAAAATTTTAATGTTTAAAAAGAATCAGAAATTAGAATATCCAACAAAACTAGCAAACAATCTAACCAAATGATATTTATAGAACACTACCCAACAACTACAGAATATACATTCTTTCAAGTGCACATGGAATATTCACCTAGGTAGACCACATGCTAGTCTTTGAACCAAATCTTAATGAATTTAAAAGAATTTAAATTGTACGAAATAAATTCTCTGACCAAGGTGTATTACATTAGAAATCAGTAACAAGATCCCTAGCACATGTCCAAATATTTGGAAATTAAATAATATAGTTCTTTAATTTTTTTAATGTTGATTTATTTTTGAGAGACAGAGAGAGGCAGAGCGTGGGTGGGAGAGGGGCAGACAGAGAGGGAGACACAGAATCCGAAGCAGCTCCAGGCTCTGAGCTGTCAGCACAGAGCCCGACACGAGGCTCCGACCCAGGAACCATGAGATCACGACCTGAGCTGAAGTCGGACACTTAACCAACTGAGCCACCCAGGTGCCCCTAAATAGTACATTTCTAAATAACTCATGTTTCAAATGAGATATCACAAGGTAAATTAGAAAATATTTTAAATAAGTGATTATCAAATCACAACATATAAAATTTTGTGAGATGCTGTGAAAGTGCTCAGAGGGAAATTTGTAGTTTTAAATGCTGGAAAGGTATAAAATCAGTAGTACAAAAAGTAGTGGTATGAAATTCTTTTTTCTTAATGTTTATTTTTGAAAGAGAGAGAGAGCGCCCGCGAGCATGAGTAGGGGAGGGGCAGAGAGAGATGGAGACACAGAATCCAAGGCAGACTCCAGGCTGGCACGGGGCTTGAACTCAGGAGCCGTGAGATCATGACCTGAGCCAAAGTCGGACGCCTAACCGACTAAGTCATGCAGGCACCCCTGAAACTCCTTTTTAAAAAATTCTTTTTTATAGTTGTATAATACTCTACTGTACATAGAAACTAAAGTTTATTCAACTAACCTCCAATGTTTACACATTAAGTATTTTCATTCTTTTGCCATCTCAAATAATTCTGTAATGAATAGTCTTATGTATCTATATTTTCACATTGTTGGAAGGTATCTTCAGGGAAAATTCCTAGAAGCAGGATTGCTGGGTCCAAAGGTAAAGGCATATGTAGTTCTGTTAGACATTGCCAAATTCCCTCCATTAGACTGGTAGCATGTTAAATGCCCACCAGCTATAGGTAAACGTCTTTTTCTCTACAACCTAACGGAGTATGCTGTGAAGGTTTTCAATTTTTGCCAATCTAATGGGTGAGAAATTGTATCTCCATTTAAATTTGCATATTTCTTATTATGAGTAAAATCAAACATCTCTTAATATGTTCATAAGCCATTTAAGATCTTTTTTATGATTTATATATCCATGACTTTTGCCCATTTTTCTATTTTTCTTCTGTCATATACATTATAGTTTCTACCATATTGTTATTTGTTCTTTGACTTTACCTATGATATTGTATTAATAGATAAAATTTTTTTTTTAAATTTTTCCCAAGATGGATGTCAGAGAGCTTACTGCCTATGTTTTTTCCTAGATTTTTTTTTAAACGTTAAAAAAATTTTTTTTTAACATTTTTCATTTGTTTTTGTGAGACAGAGAGAGAGAGAGAGAGAGCGAGCATGAGCCGGGGAGGGGAGGAGAGAGAGGGAGACACAGAATCCGAAGCAGGCTCCAGGCCCCGAGCTGTCAGCACAGAGCCCGATGCCCACAGACCGCGAGATCATGACCTGAGCCAAGCCAGACACTTACCTGAGTCACCCAGGCGCCCTTCTTCCAGGAGTTTTATGGTTTCAGGTCTTACAAGTGCAAGTATTTAATCATAGTCTAAGATAGGAATCCAGTTTCATTCTTTTGCATGTGGTTGTCTAGTTTTCCCAACACCACTTATTGAAGAGTCTGTCCTTTCCCCACTATATATTCTTGCCTCGTTTGTCATAAATGAATTGACCGTATATACAAGGGTTTATTTCTGAGCTCTCTCTTCTGTTCCACTGATGTCTGTTTTTATGCCAATACCATAGAGTTTTGATTACTATACTTTTGTAATAAAGTTTGGAATCAGAAAGTATGATGGCTCCAGCTTTGTTCTTTCTCAAGATTGCTTTGGCTATCAGGGTTTTCTATGGCTCCATACAAATTTTAGGATTGTTTGTTCTAGGTGTGAAAAATGCCATTGGAATTTTGATAGGGATTGCATTGAGCCTGTATATCGCTTTGGGTAGTATGGACATTTTAACATTATTAATTCTTTGACTCCACAAGCATGGAATATCTTTCCATTCATTTGCATCATCTTCAATTTCTTTCTTCAATGTCATAGTTTTCAGTGTACAGGTCTTTCACCTCCTTGGTTAAATTTATTCTTAGGTATTTTATTCTTTTCAATGCAATTGTAATGGGATAGTTTTCTTAATTTCTTTCTGATAGTTTATTAGCAAATAGAAATGCAACTGGTTTTTCTATTTGATTTCATATCGTGCAACTTTACTGAATTTATTAGTTCTAACAGTTTTTTTTTTAATAGGGCCTTTAGGGTTTTCTACATATAATGTGTTATGTGCAAATAGTAACAGTTTTACTTCTTTCTTTCCAATTTGGATTACTTTTGTTTCCTTTTCTTGCCTAATTGTTCTCAGTAGGACTTCCAATACTATGAATACAAGTTGAGTAAAAGTAGTGAGAAAAATTACGGCATAGGGAATATAGTCAATAACACTGTAATAACATTTTATTGTGACAGATGATAACTACACTTATCATGGTGAGAAGTGAGCAATACATAGAATTATTGAACCACTATGTTGTATGCCTGAAACTAATATAACATTTTATGTAAACTATATTTTAGTAAACAAAACAAAACAAAAAAACTGGCAAGAATAGGCATCCTTGTCTTGTTCCTGATCTTAGAAGAAAAGCTTTCAGTTTTTCCCCATTGAGCATATATGTGGCCTTTCATATATGGCCTTCATTAAGCTGAGGTATGTTTCTTCTGTACACACTTTGTTGAGAGGTTTTTTTTAATCATAAATGGATGTTATCTATCATAAATTGATGTTTGGCAGTTTCTATCAATTTAAATATGTATCCCAGCAATCCCATTTCTAGGTATTCAACTAGGAGAAATGAAAATATATGTCCACACAAATACCTGTACATAAATATTTATAGAAGCTTCACTCATAATCACCAAAACCCAGGAAACTTCAATAGTTTATCAATTGGTAAATATACAAACATTACATTCATGTAATGGAATAATACTCATCAATAAAAATAAACACACTGCATGCAAAAAGTTGATGAATGTAAAGTATAATATGCTATGTGAAAGAAGCCAGACTCAAATGAGCTTCATATGTTATGATTCCATTTACATGACATCCTAGAAAAGGCAAAACTTTAGAGTCAAAGAATAGATCAGGGGTCACCAGGAATGAGGGTTAGCGAAATGGATGGGCTACAAAAGGACACAAAGAAACTTCTGTGGGGATACAGTCTATGTGCTGTTTAGTAATGGTTACATGACATTATTTTTAAGAATTCAAAAAACGATATACCTAAAAAAAGGTGAATTTTACTACATGCAAGTTATACTGCAATAAATATAAATTTGCTCCTCAAAAATATAGTCAAGAGAGTAGTTGGGAATACATAAAAACAGAAAAGATAGGTATAAAATCCACTTTGCTAGGTTGGTCAAAAGTTTTAAAGTTGTCTTCTTTTCATTTTTCAATTTTTTATTTAAATTCTAGTTAGTTAACATATAGTGTACTATTGGTTTCAGTAGAATTTAGTGATTCATCACTTACATATGACACCCAGTGTTCAACGTAACAAATGCCCTCCTTAATACCCATCATCCTTTTAGCCCATCCCCCGCCCACCTCCTTCCACCAACCCTCAGTTTGTTCACTATAGTTAAGACTCTTCATATGGTTTGCTCCTCTCTTTCCCCCACCTTCCCCTATGTTCATCCGTTTTGTTTCTTAAATTCCACATGTGTGAAATCATATGGTATTTGTCTTTCTCTGCCTGACTCATCTCGCTTAGCATAATCCAGTCTGGTTCCATCCACATTGTTGCAAATGGCAAGATTTCATTCTTTTGATGGCTGAGTAATATTCCATTACATATACATATACATATACCATAACTTCTTTATTCATTCATCAGTCCTTGGACATTTGGGTTTTTTCCATAATTTGGCAATTGTTGACAATGCTGCTATAAACATCAGGGTGCATGTGGCCCTTCAAATTAGTATTTGTGTACCTTTTGTGTAAATACCTAGTAGTGAAATTGCTGGGTCATAGGGTAGTTCTATTTTTAACTTTTTGAGGAAACTCCATATTGTCTTCCACAGTGGCTGCACCAATTTGCATTCTAAAAATTATTTTCTCATCGTTTATAATATTCTAATAAATTCAGGTCAGATATACCTAGTGAATAATCTCAGAGAACAGTATATAATCTAATATTTTTCTAGCACTATCAAAGTAAAACCACCCATAACTTTGAGTTTGGGGTAAACTTAGCAGTCTTTGCCATATAATTCAAACACAAGTTATATAAACTAATACTGTATTGTTTTATCTTTAAAAAAATTTAATGTTTGTTTATTTTTGAGAAAGAGAGAGACAGGGAAACCAAGAGCGAGTGGGGGAGGAGCAGTGAGGGAGGGAGACACAGAATCTGAAGCAGGCTCCAGGCTCTGAGCTGTCAGCACAGAGCCCGATGCGGGGCTCGAACTCACAGACCACAAGATCATGACCTGAGCCGAAGTCTGACGCTTAAACAACTGAGCCACCAAGGTGCCCCTATATTGTTTTATCTTTATATTGTTTCTTACTTACCTGTGCTTTATCTAATCCTGTGTGTTTTTTTAAAGATTTTGTTTGTTTGTTTGTTTACTATTTTAGGGAGAGAGAGAGCACAAGCTGGGGAGAAGGATGAAGGGAGAGAGGAAATCTTAAGCAGGCCTCATACTCAGCGCGAATGGATGCAGGTTGAGCCCATGACCCTGGAATCATGACCTGAGCCGAAGTCAAGAGTCAGTTGCTCAACCAACTGAGGGACGCAGACGCCCCAATCCTGTGTTGTTTTAACATGAAAACCACTGCCTGTCCTTCCACACAGAGCCAGTAGATACATATTAAGTGGAACTCACCTGAGGCTTTAGGCATGTTCAATGTATCACAGAACTTAATAAAAAATTCTTCATAGGTAATCTTGCCATTTTCTGTAATGCAAAGTAAAATGTAGATGAAGGAATTACTGCTTCTGAATTAATCTGTCAGCAGTTAATAGTCAAATTATAACAAAGGTGAAAAGCCCGGGGGTCAGCCTGTACTGTTCCTTCTTCCTTAACTTCTGCATACATATGATTATCAATTTCTATTCAATTATTTCCAAATACTGCTTGAATATATCACTATATTAGTTAATGCCTATGCTATTACAATAGCATTGCTAAAAATCTATCGCATCAGTCTCATTTCTCTCCATTTATTTTAAACAATGCAGCAAGAGAGGTCTTTCTCTTTAAAAAAAAAATCTGGTTACTCCTCTGAATAAAACCCTTCAGTAGCTCCTACTTGTCCAAAAACTACAAAAGCAAAACAAAACAAACACATGGTGGGCAGGCAAAGAGGCTATAGGCCAATATTCCTTACAAATGTGTTAACATCTAAGTGAAATTCTAGAAAATAGGGTTTAGCAGTATAAGCAGAAACTAAAGTTCTAGATACCTTTAGGACATGCATTTTCACTGAGGGTGATAGGCTTTCAGGAAGGAAAACAGGTTCTTGGAGGGGAAAAAATCTTAGCCATTACAATGGTTTGTGGCCACAGTACATAAGCAAATATTTATTTTTGGCATTAAACATTCATAGCGTGTGGGATGGTGAAAAAGACAAAAATGTCTAAAAAGTCTCCTTAGGGGAGTGATATTTTTTTTAAAGGTTAAGAAACACTACTTTTAGGATAATGGTAACCACCTAAATTTACTCTGGAGAAATCTAAGAAAAAGGCTTAGAAATCCATAGGACCAAAGATGGCATCTTGATGTGGAACTCAGTGCATAGGATTTGGTGGTGAAGGAAAAGAAAGAAGCAGTTAAAGATGAAGTCCCTACTAAATAGTATCAAAATGTCAGAAGGCTCACTACCCCCACCTCCCACCCTCTGCCCCAAAGGTGCCATTAAAGTAAACGGACTTCATTTACTTCAGTAGAAACTGAAGACAGAGCTCCACACTGAATGTGCCACCCAACACCCTCAACTCTTTCAACAAATCAGGATAGAAATGGACAAAGGAAGATTTGAGATGGGAGCCAACAACTCAGAAAATAGATTGTGTAGAAAGACCAAGTCAGCTCCAAAATAAAGACTCAAGTAAAGTAAAGGTACACAAGGTAGAATGGATATGACAAACTATAGTAAGGGACATAAAGGATAGACATGAAAAGAACCAAAAGGAAAAAAAAAAAAGGAGGGGGAGAGAGAAAAGGAAGGAAAAAAAAAAAAAAACAACCCAATGCAAAAAAAAAAAAAAAAAAAAAAAAAAAGTAGAAAAGTTTACAGCAGAAGTGACAGAGCCCAGAAATAAACCCCACATATGCTCAACTAATATTTGACGAGGCAGCCAAGAACATTCAATGGAGAAAGGATGGTCTCTTCAACAAATGGTGTTGGGAAACTGAATAACCACTTGGGATACTCCCCAAAATTACCTCAAAATGAATTAAAGATTTAATTGTAAGATCTGATACCGTAAAGAAAACATAAGGAAACACCTTTCAGACATTGGTCTTGGCAATGATTTTTTGGACATGACACCAAAAGCACAAACAACAAAAGCAGAAATCAACCAGTAGAACTAGATGCAATTTAAGATTTTTCTTTTTTTTAATGTTTATTTATTTGTGAGAGAGAAAGACACAGAGCATGAGCGGGGGAGGGGCAGAGAGAGAGGGAGACATAGAAACTGAAGCAAGCTCCAAGCTGTCAGCACAGAGCCTGACATGGTGCTTGAACTCAAGAATCATGAGATCAAGACCTGAAGTCGAATGCTTAACTGGCTGTAGTCGGATGCTTAACCGACTGAGCCACCCAGGCACCCCAGAACTACATTCAACTTAAAAACTTCTGTACAGCAAAAGAAACAATCGGCAAAATGAAAAGGCAACCTACAGAATGAGAGAAAATATTTGCAAACCATATATCTGATAAAGGATTATTATCCAAAATATATAACAAAGAATTCACACAGCTCAATAACAAACAAGCAAATGAACTATTTTAAAAATGGGCAGAGCAATAGAATAGGCATTTTCCCAAAGAAGACATCCAAATGACCAACAGGTGCATGAAAAGGTGTTCAACATCACTAATCATCAGGGAAATGCAAATCATAACCACAATGAGATATTGCTCAAACCCGTTAGAATGGCTATCATCAAGAAGACCGGAGATAAGGATTTGTGATGATGTGGAGAAAGGGAACCCTCATACACTGTTGGTGGCAATGTAAATTGGTGCAGTCACTATGGACAATAGTATAGAAATTCCCCTCAAAATTAAAAATAGAACTACAATATGAACCAGCAATTCCCCTTATAAGTGTATATTCAAAGGAAACGAAAACAGGATCTTGAAGACATACTCCTGTGTCTATTTCAGCATTATTCACAATAGCTAAAATATGGAAACAATCTAAGTGCTCATCAACAGATGAATAAACAGAGGTAGTGTGAAAATATACAACAGAATATTTTTCAGCCATGAGAAAGAGAGAAATCCTGTCATTTGCAACAAGATGGTAGGATCTTGAAGTCCTTATGCTTAGAGGAGATAAGCCAAAGACAAATGTTGTATGTATCGCTAATATGTGGAATCTAAAAAAGCCGATCTCACAGAAAGAGAGCAGAATGGTGGTTACCAAGGACTTAGGGGGTGGGGTGATTGGGGAGATACTGTTAAAAAGTACAAATTTGCAGTTAAAATGAATAAATTCTGGAAATCTAATGCTGTGCTGATCTAATACTGTATTACATAATTGAAAGTTGCTAAGAGACTAGATCTTAAATGTTCTCACCACAAAAAAAGAAATTGTGATAATTACGTGATGTGATAGAGGTGTTAGATAACATTACAGTGATAATTATATTGCAATATATAAATGTATCAAATCAACACATTGGACACTCTAAACTTACATAATGTTATTATATGCCCATTATATCTCAATTTTACAAAAAGGAAAAGAAAAACTCTGTGGAGGTGGAGTGGGGGGAAAAAAAAGCTCTAAGTCACTAATATTGAGGATGAAAATGAAGGTATCATTACAGATGAAGCAGAAATCAAAAAAGATAAAAAGCAGATGTCAAGGACAACTTTATCCAATACATTTGAAAAGTCAGACGAAATGGACAAATTCCTATAAAGACACAGCCTGCCAAAATTGACAGGAAAATAGAATATTTTCTTGGTAATACCATACAATTTCAGAAATTAAATCAATAATCCAGAATTTTTCCATAAATAAAACTCTAGGCCCATAAGGCTTCACCTGTGAGTTCTGCTTAACATTTGAGGAAGAAAAAAATCTCTTACAGAGAATAGGAAAGTAAAGAATATTCCCCAACTCTTTTGAAAACGTAGCAAAAATGATATTCAACAATACCAGTCATTAAAATAACGCAGCTATTTTGTACATTTATAAACATCTGCTTCCTTGAGCCAATGCCACAGGCAACACCCCCTGAGGTATTCCTGGATATCAGCATAGTTTACCTTTCAAAGGGTTAACACGTGGCGAAGGGCCTCACGGACTCTGTTGTACTCTGTGCATGGCATTCTGATTGAATACTGCCCATGCCAGTCAGTTCACAAAGTGACCTCATCTCCCAAGTACCACCACCCACAGGGATAAAGTAGGCCCAGACTCACCCATCTGTTCAGTTTCACAGAGCTCAGGCTTGGCACACTATGGTGGCACTGGTGCTCACCAGTCATCTCACTGCAGCCCCCCCCAGGGTGCCCTCCATTGCTGTATATCCCATCCATACATCTCCCATCCCCACTGGTAGATGATGGCCTTTACAACTAGATGCATTCAGACTACTAACCATGTTCAGGTCCATGTCTTAATACTTCATCAAGTAAAACATTAGCTGCATGAAAGTCATTGTTCATCAATAATGCCTTGAGGCTAGAGACATCAATTAGATCATTCTGGAGAATTTGAATAGTAATGAAGAGTAGCTGTGTAACTGAGAAAAAAAAAAGAGCAAAAACATGCTTCAACAGCAGAAATAAGAGTACATTGTTCACTTTCACTTAATGGGCTTGAGTTGCATAAAAGAACTTTACATGAAATTACTAGTAGTTTTAAAAACCATTGTGTATTATAAAAGCTAGCAGTTACTGAAAACTAAGTGCTGGAGACTCTTCTGAGTACTTCTACTTTACCTATTTAAGTCTATTATTACCTATAATAATTCCAAGATAGGCATTATTATCCCCATTTTTCAGATGAAGGAATTGAGGTTAGTGAGATTTAAAAAAAAATTTTTAATATTTATTTTTGAGAGAGACAGACAGACAGACAGACAGACCATGAGCGGGGAAGGGTCAGAGAGAGACAAAGATGCAGAATCTGAAGCAGGCTCCGGGTTCTGAGCTGTCAGCACAGACTCCAACGTGGGGCTCAAACTCACTAACCGCGAAATCATGACCTGAGCTGAAGTTGGGCGCTTAACCAACTGAGCCACCCAGGCGCCCCGAGGTTTGTGAGATTAAGTGATTTACTAAAGAATATACTGGTATTAAGTGGCAGGGCCAGGATTCAAATCCAGGCACGATATTTCCAAAGCCCATGCTCTTAACTACTGTGCCTTTCAAGTAGACGTATGTAACTGGTCAACCATGATGCCTACAGCTACATAATACTTCATATGTGGACCCTGAAATAATTGTGAAGCATTACAAAGAAGTTTACATCAAAACTTTATTGCCTTATTTCACTTAAAGTTATGTTACAGAGACAAAATAAGAAGAAGAAGAAGAAGGTGCTGTTTCTGTAAGTCGTGCTCTTTATATTTATCTTATAGCCCCACAAATCTTGACAGCCTTGGTCACTTTCCAATGCCTTCAAACAGTTGTGGTTGTTGATGCTGTTTAATTTAGTCCACATTTTACTAGTTGTTCTCAGCAGGAGGGTTGGTTTCACATAAGCTACTCCATCATAGTCAGAAGTAGAACCAGGTAACTCAAGCTTTATAGGTAAATTTGATGCCCTGCTCTGGTTGAAAATTACTGTTTAGGTTATTACTTTACTACAAAGCTATAGTGATTAAGACCATGTGGCATAAGAATAAATAAAAATCAATGGAATGGAACTGGGAGTCTAGAAATAAATCCATACATTTCTGATCAATTGATTTTTTACAAGGATGGCAAAACCATTTATTTAAGGGGGAAAAGAATGATCTTGTCAACAAATGATGCTGGGGTAACTGGCCATCTGCATTCAAAAGAATTAAAGTGGACTCCCATCTCACACCACATACAAACATTAACTCAAAATGAATCAAAGATTGAAATTAAAAGTCTAAAACTATAAAATTCTTAGAAGAAAACATTAGTATAAATCTTAATGATCTTGGATTATGTTTAGACATGATATCAAAAGAAGTGACAAAAGAAAATATAAACTGGATTTCACCCAATTTAAAAACGTTTGTGCTTCAAAGGACACCACCAAGAAAGAGAAAAGACCCATAAAACTGGAGAAAAGATTTGCAAATCATCTATCTGATAAAGCTATAGTATCCAGGATATAAGAACCCTAACAACGTGACAAATAACCCAATTTTTAAAATAAGCAAAGGGTACATATCTCTAAATGGCCAGTAAACACACGTAAAGATGTTCAAAGTTATTAGCCATCAGGGAAATGCAAAACAAAACCACGGTGAGATACTTGTGAGACTAGGCTAGAATAAAAAAGACAATGTAACAAGTACTGACAAGGATTTAAAAACTTTTTTTTAATTTTTTTAATGTTTTTATTTATTTTTGAGACAGAGACAGAGCATGAACGGGGGAGGGGCAGAGAGAGAGGGAGACACAGAATCGGAAGCAGGCTCCAGGCTCTGAGCCATCAGCCCAGAGCCTGACGCGGGGCTTGAACTCACGGACCGCGAGATCGTGACCTGAGCAGAAGTCGGACACTTAACAACTGAGCCACCCAGGTGCCCCAGTACTGACAAGGATTTAAAGAAATGTACAATGCTGTTGGGAATGTAAAATGGGGCAGCTGCTTTGGAAAACGTTCCAGCAGCTCCTCAAGTTGAATGTAAAGTTACCACGTGACCCAGCAGTTCCATTCCTAGGTAGGTACCTGAGAGAAATGTAAATGTACGTCCACACAAAAACCTGTACTCAAAAAAATGTACACATGTTCATAACAGCATTATTCTTAGTGGCCAAAAAAGGGAAACAACCCAAATGTCTATGAACTGATAAATGGCCAAAGAAAATGTGGTATAACCACTGAATATTATTCTACCACGAAAAGGAATAAAGTACTCATTTATGTTATAATACAGGTGAACCTTAAAAACAGTATGCTGGGGCGCCTGGGTGGCTCAGTCGGTTGAGCGGCCGACTTCAGCTCAGGTCATGATCTCATGGTTTCGTGGGTTCGAGCCCCACATCGTGCTGACAGCTCAGAGCCTGGAGCCTGCTTCGGATTCTGTGTCTCCCTCTCTCTCTGTCCCTCCCCCGCTCTCTCGCTCTCAAAAATAAACATTAAAAATTAAACAAAACAAAACAAAACAAAACAGTATGCCAAATGAAAGAAGCCAGACACAAAAAGCCACAAGTTATATGATTCTAGTTATATGATGTTCAAAAATCAACACAGATAGAAAGCAGACTAGTGGTTGTCAGTGGCTGGGGAGAGTGGGGAAATAAGCACTACAGGGTACAGGGGTTTTTTTGACGTGATGAAAATGTCCCAGAATTAGAGTGTGATGGTTGCACAACTTTGTGAATATACCAAAAACCACTGAATTGAACACCTTAAAAGGATGAGATTTGGGGCTCCTGGGTGGCTCAGTCGGTTAAGCGTCCAACTTCGGCTCAGGTCATGATCTCACGGTCCGTGAGTTCGAGCCCTGCGTCGGGCTCTGTGCTGACAGCTCAGAGCCTGGAGCCTGTTTCAGATTCTGTGTCTCCCTCTCTCTCTGACCCTCCCCCGTTCATGCTGTCTCTCCCTGTCTCAAAAATAAACATTAAAAAAAAAAAATTTTTTTTTAAAAAAGGATGAGATTTTATGGTACGTGATTTATATCTCAGTAAAAATGTACATTAGATAAATAATGCCATTGATTATAAAGGTGTTCTAATTTTAGAGATATTCAAATGTGAAGAAAAAAAGACATTTGTTTCCCCAACGCATTTAGAAATACATTGTTGGCAGGGGTGTCTGCATTTGCGGAGAGTTCTTTGGTAGGTGTTCTCTGTAGACATGGGGGTTTAGGGAAAGATGCTGGTGTTGAAATGGTTTCCCTAATTTCAAGGAGCACGAGAGGAACTTTGGGGACAAAGACCAAGCAATTGTCTTTATGCAGCAGGGGCAAAATGATGTGGTTAGGCCACAGAAATGACACGGTAGTAAGAATGATACAGGGATTAATGGCCCAAACATTTAAAGAAACTAGATAGATGAAGCTAAGATTTCTATGAATGAAAACAATGGCCAGTCCATTTGGGTAAACCTGAAAACTCCAAAGGCCTGTCTTGAGACAGCACAGAGGGTAGTGGTCCCTCACCCAATTTCCACACCTGATTTAATTCATAGATCCAGAACCCCTTGAGTGAAGAAAAATTTATCTCCTCTTGAGGAAGGACTTTATATTAACAGCAAAGATATTTACTGTGTATCTTCTTCAACCCTGTTTTATTTCTTTTCCCTCCTTTATAACTTTGCCCCATTTTCACTTGTTTTTTTTTATATCGCATAAGCTGCTTGAAATCCTTTTTGAAACTATAGAGACTACAAATTAAACACTTGAAATCCATTTAGTGATTTTTTTTAAATGTGATTTCATTATCTTTATTTTACAGTCACTTCTTTAAACTGGAAGTATTCACTTACCTACGGACTCTTTGAAAGGTGGACTTCCTTTAATTCTTTCAAAGAAATCTTTTAAATTCACCTCATTATTATCTGGAAATATCAAAATCAAGCATATTGTCATTAAAACCCTGATACTCAGTACACAAAATAAAGGCTCTGATTAACAATACCTAAAATCTCATTCTACCTTATTTTCTCTCTCAAATGGCTGAAACTATTTCAATGTAATTTTTCATACTTTCAGGAACCACACCTATTGATCAGTTAATGATATTAATAGTTCACTTTTTTTGACTTCTTACTCAAAAGTAAGAACTTAAAATAACTTTTGAGTTCCTTATGTACACTAAGTATCCTTTTATGATGCTTCACATTTATTAACTAAAATATGCACAAGAATTCTATAACATGCTTGATGTGCCTATCCTTAAAAGATGAAAGCAAAGAGAAATTAAATAACTTGTCTAGGTCACAAGAGCCAGAAAGTGCTCGAGGCTGTATTTGAACTAAGGCAGTCTAAGGCCAGAGGTGACAATGTTAACTATTGGGACACACACACACACACACACACACACACACAGGGAATAAAATGCAGTAATGTAACCACAGCAGAAAATATAGGGCTATACCTACAACGAAAAGACTTTAACTTATAACAAAATGGCAAGCTGGGTAGCACAGGAATGATTACAAATTCCTAAAGATGCTGTATGAAATACTTTATTCTATAAATGCATTATCAAGTTGTATGAAAAGGAAATAATAAAACGTTAAGTGGGCACAGAGATCCAGAGGGGAAAACCAAGTGAATACTAAGCCTACAGCTATTTGAGGATACATATTAGATCCAAAAGCAGCAAGGTGCTTGATTTAAATGTTCATGCATATTCATAAAAGAAAACTTGGGTCCTGCTACACGGAGAGTTTGAATTTAGATACCAAATGAAACTGGGATGCTTAAAGAATTTCAATCCAGTGAAAGGGAGATTAAAATATTATATTCACTGGCCCATGTAAACACCAGGGGGACCTAAATCTTCCCAATTTTGAGAGGCAGTGGGTAAAAAAGATCACCTGTGAAAAATCTCCTGCATCTCATGTGGGCTTAGGGTCTAAATTTATACCACTCTCATGATATGAAAAACTCCAGGTCAAAACATAAAAATTGATTGAGGTCAATAATAATCTATGGCAAAAGCAATAACCAATCAATGCTGGGGAGGTACTCTTAAACCTAAGACATGCTCATGGGATTCCCATAGAAAAAACAAGCTGGTTAAGATAAACCCCAAATAAAAAGCCACCTAAAACTGGTAAAACTCACCAGCTTCTAGAAGTATTCCCACACAATTTGACACTTAAGAGTGGATGTAAATAGGAAAGGAGATCAAGTTCACAATACATGAAGTCAAAGATGGAAAACAAAGATAAATATGTGACCACTTGGAAACAATGATCAAGACTAAATAATTATTCTTCTGAGATGTAATGAAACTTTGGGTATTTCCTTTGGTTAAAAAAGCAGAATGGGACAAGCAAAATAAAAGGTGAAATTGGGTCTCCTCTGAAGAAAGACTGCAGATCAAAATGAAGCTGCTGATGTCATGTCTTTGTTTTATTACATAATGGTATTTTCCCACCCATGCTTACAAGAAATGAATGCTAATTATCTAAATAAGCATATGTAGAGTATGAACAGATAGATATGGTCAGTAAATAAATTAGCAGACTATTTTGGCTCTAATTTATATCAACCTAAGCCTCATTGCGACTGCCTTTAGCATTTTACCTCCATATAAAACACTCTAAAACTGGTTCCTATAAACAGGGAAAAATGAGCAGAATCTCAAACCAAAAAAAATGCTCACCACTGATGTCACAATATTTAAGGGCTTCACTGACGTCCTCCTCAGCTAAATTAACATTCAAACTTTTCAGGGCATGCTCCAAGTTACGTATGCCAATCTTGCCATTATCAACACTTGTCAAGATATAAGCAGCTTCTTTAAATGCTACAAAGATAAATAAATATATATAAGATACTATTATTTTAAAAAATGCAAAATAGTTTGTCCAGAGTCCACTATAGGTGAACTCTCAATTTAAGTATATATATTTAACTAAAATCTCTGCAGAAAAAAAGCAAAGTATTTTCTACTTGTAACTGACAACCTATTTATTTCAAGCAGCATTTAAAAAAATTAAGGGCGCCTAGGTGGCTCAGTCGGTTAGGCATCCAACTTCAGCTCAGGTCATGATCTCATGGTTCCTGGGTTTAAGCCCGCATTGGGCTCTGGGCTGAAAACTCAGAGCCTAGAGCCTGCTTCAGATTCTGTGTCTCTCTCTCTGCCCCTCTTCCACTTGTTCTCTCTCTCTCTCTCTCTCTCTCTCTGTCTCTTAAAACTAAACATTTTAAGAAAAGAAAAAAATTAAACCAAAAAATTATGCAGAATATGATGGGTTATCTGAATCCATTAAATACTGAGTAAGCTGTGACCCTTTCTTAAATAATAGTAACGTCCTGTACATGTAGATCTAAAGACTTCTATCAACTGATGAAATAAACGAAAAAAAAATGCTAAAATTTGAGATTAAGGCTCTTGATCTCCAGGGCCACTACCAGTCTATATTGTGCTTTTGTGTGAATTGAAAAAAGGTACCCCTTTCTATGTATCAATTACAAAGAGGCATACCTTGCTCTAGGTAGCTGCAATCTAGCATTGGTGGTCCCAGCCTGGAGAGCACAGTGGAATGTAGAATGCATTTCAGTCTCTACTTGTACCCTCTCAACCAGGCATCTTTGTGCAAGCACAACCCATACAACCAAATGTAGTCCTGTTGATACCACACCAATTTAAAATATAAAACATGATCATTACTGGGAGTTTCAATTTTTTGTCAATACCATTTCTCACCCCATTTCTCTCTCAACCCCAAAATGAAGTTGTCATGTATGTTTCCATAGTCCAAAAATCGTTGCATTATACTAACAGATCTAAACCTTCAGTTGGAAAGAATACCATAATACCATTTTAGACCTATATTCATTTTTACTAACATTTATTTTATAGCTACTAAGACCAACAATGAAAATTTCAGCCCTCTTAAAGAGTTTCCTTTAAATTCCTTGAAGACAGGGACTGAATTTGTCATGTCTGTAAATAAAATTATAATACATTATATAGTTGGTACTATGAGAAAAATGTGTGCCAGATATGAGCACTGAGCACTCAGATATAAAGCACTGAGACAGTTCACCTAACCTATAACTCTGAAAAGTCTTATGGGTTGAGGAGTGATGTTTGAGCTGAGTTTGGGGGAAAAATGTGAATTTGTTTGACAGAAAATATACAGAAAGGAAACAGCACATGCAAATATATGGAACCAAAAGCACATGGAAGATATGGAACCAATTTAAATTATAATAAGTAATATGGCTACAGAATAAATACAAATGCAGAAGTGATGAGAGATGAGGCTAATGAGATAAGACAGATTTATTGTCATTCTTTAATTCCATAAATATTCACAATTATATAAGTCAATAATATAAAAGATTTGAAACAATGCCTAGCACAGTAAATATCATATAATATTAGCTATTAAATTAGCTATTAATAAGGGGCTTCTGAAAGCCAAAACTGTGCTAGGATCTGGAGAAACAATGCTAGGACTTGTAGCAAAATTAAAACATGGTTCTTGGCCCAATGATGCTTCCAGGCACGTAAGAAAAAGAATCATTAACCAAATAATCAAAAATATGACTAGAAAACAACCATATTTTAACATGGGCAGAAGACCTAAATAGACATTTTTCTGAAGAAGACATACAGATGGCCAACAGACACACGAAAAGATATTCATCACCAATCTCAGGGAAATGCAAATCAAAATAACAATGAGATATCACCTTACACGTGTCAGAATGACTAAAATCAAAAACATAAGAAGTAACAAGTGCTGGCGAGGACGTGGAGAAAAAGCAGCCCTTGTGCAATGTTGGTGGAATGTAAATTGGTACAGCTGATGTGGAAACAGTATGGAGGTTCCTCAAAAAGTAAAAACAGAAATACTATTTGACCCAATAATTCCACTACTGGGTATTTACCCAAAGAGAACAAAAACACTAATTCAAAAAGGTATATGCACCCCTATATGTTTATTGCAGCATTATTTACAACAGCCATGATATGGAAGTATCTCAACTATCTATCAATAGGTGAATGAATAAAGATGTGGTATATTATGGAATTTGACAAAACCATGGAAAAGAATGAGATTTTTTTTGCCATTTGCAACAACATGGATGGACCTAGAGGGTATTATACTAAGTGAAATATGTCAGACTGAGAAAGACAAACACCATATGATTGCACTCATATGTGGAATCTAAAAAACAAATAAAAAAAAGAAAAGCAAAATCAGACCTATAAATACAGGAACAAACTGATGGTGGCCGGAGAGAAAGGGGGATAATGGGTAAAATGGGTAAAGGAGAGTAGGAGATACAGGTTTCCAGGAATGTAATGACTATGTCATGGGAATAAAAGGCACAGGAAAGGGAATATAGTCAGTGATATTGTAATATTGTTGTATGGTGACAAATAGCTATGTTTGTGGTGAGCATAGCGAAATGTATAGAGAATCACTACACCTGAAATGAATATAACATTGTGTGTCCACCGTACTCAAAAAAAAATTTAATGAGAAATTATATTATTTTGGTCTTAATGAATTAAGATAATTCAAAGTTCTCTAATATTTTTGCTACTTTTTTTCCTAAGTAAGCTCTACACCCAACATGGGGCTTGAACTCATGACCCTGAGGTTAAGAGTTGCATGTTCTACCAACTGAACCAGTCAGATGCTCCTACTTTTGTCACTTTATAAGCTAAAATATATTGAGCATTTCTAGTGTCATTTAAAAAAATATTAATGGGTATTTATAGTATGAAGTAAATGCTATGAAAAAGACATAGTTTAATGAAAGCTTATAATAAAAGAAGCTGACCTCGACTAGCAGATAATGACAGGCTCCCTAGAGGAAATTGACATTCATTCAATTTTTTTTTTAATGTCTATTTTTGAGACAGAGAAGGAGACACAGAATCTGAAGCAGGCTCCATGCTCTGAGCTGTCAGCACAAAGCTCAGCACAGGGCTCAAACTCACAGACTACGACATCATGACCTGAGCCAAAGTGAGACACTTAACCAACTGAGTCACCCAGGCACCCCATCACTCATTTGAAAGATGAGTAAACATTAACTAGGCAAAGAGTGTCAGGGAAAACTATTCCAGGGAACAAAATACGCAAAAGCTTTGTAGTTGGAGTTCTAAGGAAATGAAAGAAAGCCAATGTACTTGAAAATGCAGAAAGCAAGGGTAATGGTACAAAATTATGCCAGAGAGCTAGGACATGCAGGATTTTGATCTTTAACAACAATGAAAAATGTTTAAAGAGTTGAAAATAGGGGGACATCACACAATCAGATTACTTTTTTGAAAAAAAAAAATTACTCTGGCTGGAGTGGGAAGAATGGACTAGGAATCCATTGGCACCTGGCAATGATCCTAAAAAATAACTCTTTCATAGGGAATGCTTTCTTGTATACATATATAAAGTCCTTACCATCTGCTGTTGGTAGTTTCAGATTTGAAGACAAAGCCTCTTTCCTAAAGTCTGCAAATTTAAATAGAGAGATTATGCCATAAGGAACGGCATCCTGATTTTACCCAGTTTGGAAGAAAACCAATGGATAAATTACATACTTCATTTCTCAATAACATTTAGCATTGACCATCCCCTTCTTCTCAAAATCCTCCACTAGCTTCCAGAATAACGTTCTCTACTCATCTTCCTCTTACTTCTTAGACTCCATGGATTCGTCAAGCTCCACCAAGCTTCTTAAATGTGGCTGAGATTCTAATGTTACAAATGCTTCCTTTATCCCTAAGAGAACAGCTTAATCCCCAGGCTCATATATTCAATAACATGTTTAATTATTATTCTGAATTGTCCTTCTTTAGTCCTGCCTGCCTACCTATCTATCTAATTCTGGAGCTTTTCCTAAGGACAAGGTGCAGTTATACCCTTCATCCTATACATTTTCCACAAAAATGCAAATTGATACAGAGATCTATTTGAGGGACAAGTGATAGAAACAAAATATGTCCATTTGCATAGATGGACCACATCGCAGTTAGAGAGCAGTTTAGAATAACTCACAACTAGTACAGGTATTACCTTGAAGCAAAAGGAGGTTAGAATCAAGATACATTATATTTACATTAATTTTTAAAATGTGATCCAAGCAGGATTAAAAAAATATAACTAACCTATTAAAAAGTACTTTCAAAATAGTAGGTTTGGCACTTTTACAAGATAACTCTAAAACAGAAGTTCTCAACCTGAGCAAAATTACATTTGGGGCCAGCTAATTATGTGGGGGAGTGCTGTCCTATACATTATAGGGTGGTTAGTAGCATCCCTCACCTCTACTCACCAGATCCCAGCATTCCTCCCCCATCAGTTTTGACAATCGAAACTGTCTTTGCAGATTGCCAGTTTTCCCTGAGACACACATCTGATCTCATTTTTTAGCTGAAGTTAAATTTAAAGGCAGGAGATGGCTTTCCAAGTATTGATAAAACCCATCTGGGTATATCCCAGATAAGAATATGGATGGATCAGGTAAATTCTTTGTAAATAGAGCAAATAGCCAGATCAACACTTACACAGAATGTTATATAGACCAATGGTTTAATTGTTCAACAATAACTTGTATTTTTCAAAGAGCCTTTCACCTAAAAGAAAAAGAAAGCTAGACAACTATTAGGACCTTTCTAAAATTCATAAAAGGAAAGGGATTAACTTTGAAATGAAATTACTCTAGAAAGAAACATTTTAAAGCCATATGACAACATATATAAATACTTTCAGACCAAGTTTACAATGCAGTCCAAGAGATCATCCAGGAATTTGATATTGTAATAACTAAATCTCCGTGAATATAGAATATAAGATATATCTCTAAATCTGATCTGTAGTAAATTGCATTTCAATACATTTACAGTAGTATTTAGGAACTAAGTATTAAGATTTAATTAATTAGTATTTGGTAAAATATTTTAAAACCTTGGATAAAATTTTAGAAGAAATTTTTATTACAAGTTGCTGGTTATCTGCTCAATCAACTCACCGTCGAGCAAGGAATCATCCAACACTTCTTGAAAACTATTATCAGTGAAGTAAATTCTACTGGTGTTTCCAAGTACATCTGCATAGTTGTCCTTGCCAGACTGATCACTTTCTTCCATACATTCCAATGTACTGATGATGTCATTCAATGCTACAAACACAGAGAATATACATACAACATGTAATTCAGTCCATGGATCTAAATTTTTGGAACATAACAGTAAAACTGATGGATTCTTCCAGTTTTGCACTGTCCAAAATGGCAGCCACTACCCACATGTGGCCATTTAAAAAGGTAGAGCAATCTGTTCTCCACTATAGTTTTCTATAGCCCCTTATCTTTATTCTTTTTTTTTTATTTTTTTTATTTTTTTTATTTTTTAATATATGAAATTTACTGTCAAATTGGTTTCCATACAACACCCAGTGCTCATCCCAAAAGGTGCCCTCCTCAATACCCATCACCCACCCTGTCCTCCCTCCCACCCTGCCCCCCCTCCCACCCCCCATCAACCCTCAGTTTGTTCTCAGTTTTTTAACAGTCTCTAATGCTTTGGCTCTCTCCCACTCTAACCTCTTTTTTTTTTTTTTTTTTTTCCTTCCCCTCCCCCATGGGTTTCTGTTATGTTTCTCAGGATCCACATAAGAGTGAAACCATATGGTATCTGTCTTTCTCTGTATGGCTTATTTCACTTAGCATCACACTCTCCAGTTCCATCCACGTTGCTACAAAAGGCCATATTTCATTTTTTCTCATTGCCACGTAGTATTCCATTGTGTATATAAACCACAGTTTCTTTATCCATTCATCAGTTGATGGACATTTAGGCTCTTTCCATAATTTGGCTATTGTTGAGAGTGCCGCTATAAACATTGGGGTACAGGTGCCCCTATGCATCAGTACTCCTGTATCCCTTGGATAAATTCCTAGCAGTGCTATTGCTGGGTCATAGGGTAGGTCTATTTTTAATTTTCTGAGGAACCTCCACACTGCTTTCCAGAGCGGCTGCACCAATTTGCATTCCCACCAACAGTGCAAGAGGGTTCCCGTTTCTCCACATCCTCTCCAGCATCTATAGTCTCCTGATTTCTTCATTTTGGCCACTCTGACTGGCGTGAGGTGGTATCTGAGTGTGGTTTTGATTTGTATTTCCCTGATAAGGAGCGACGTTGAACATCTTTTCATGTGCCTGTTGGCCATCCGGATGTCTTCTTTAGAGAAGTGTCTATTCATGTTTTCTGCCCATTTCTTCACTGGGTTATTTGTTTTTCGGGTGTGGAGTTTGATGAGCTCTTTATAGATTATGGATACTAGCCCTTTGTCCGATGTGTCATTTGCAAATATCTTTTCCCATTCCGTTGGTTGCCTTTTAGTTTTGTTGGTTGTTTCCTTTGCTGTGCAGAAGCTTTTTATCTTCATAAGGTCCCAGTAATTCACTTTTGCTTTTAATTCCCTTGCCTTTGGGGATGTGCCGAGTAAGAGATTGCTACGGCTGAGGTCAGAGAGGTCTTTTCCTGCTTTCTCCTCTAAGGTTTTGATGGTTTCCTGTCTCACATTCAGGTCCTTTATCCATTTTGAGTTTATTTTTGTGAATGGTGTGAGGAAGTGGTCTAGTTTCAACCTTCTGCATGTTGCTGTCCAGTTCTCCCAGCACCATTTGTTAAAGAGACTGTCTTTTTTCCATTGGATGTTCTTTCCTGCTTTGTCAAAGATGAGTTGGCCATACGTTTGTGGGTCTAGTTCTGGGGTTTCTATTCTATTCCATTGGTCTATGTGTCTGTTTTTATGCCAATACCATGCTGTCTTGATGATGACAGCTTTGTAGTAGAGGCTAAAGTCTGGGATTGTGATGCCTCCTGCTTTGGTCTTCTTCTTCAAAATTACTTTGGCTATTCGGGGCCTTTTGTGGTTCCATATGAATTTTAGGATTGCTTGTTCTAGTTTCGAGAAGAATGCTGGTGCAATTTTGATTGGGATTGCATTGAATGTGTAGATAGCTTTGGGTAGTATTGACATTTTGACAATATTTATTCTTCCAATCCATGAGCAGGGAATGTCTTTCCATTTCTTTATATCTTCTTCAATTACCTGCATAAGCTTTCTATAGTTTTCAGCATACAGATCTTTTACATCTTTGGTTAGATTTATTCCTAGGTATTTTATGCTTCTTGGTGCAATTGTGAATGGGATCAGTTTCTTCATTTGTCTTTCTGTTGCTTCATTGTTAGTGTATAAGAATGCAACTGATTTCTGCACATTGATTTTGTATCCTGCAACTTTGCTGAATTCATGTATCAGTTCTAGCAGACTTTTGGTGGAGTCTATCGGATTTTCCATGTATAATATCATGTCATCTGCAAAAAGCGAAAGCTTGACTTCATCTTTGCCAATTTTGATGCCTTTGATTTCCTTTTGTTGTCTGATTGCTGATGCTAGAACTTCCAGCACTATGTTAAACAAGAGCGGTGACAGTGGGCATCCCTGTCGTGTTCCTGATCTCAGGGAAAAAGCTCTCAGTTTTTCCCCGTTGAGGATGATGTTAGCTGTGGGCTTTTCATAAATGGCCTTTATGATCTTTAAGTATGTTCCTTCTATCCCGATTTTCTTAAGGGTTTTTATTAAGAAAGGGTGCTGGATTTTGTCAAAGGCCTTTTCTGCATCGATTGACAGGATCATATGGTTCTTCTCTTTTTTTTGTTAATATGATGTATCACGTTGATCGATTTGCGAATGTTGAACCAGCCCTGCATCCCAGGAATGAATCCCACTTGATCATGGTGAATAATTCTTTTTATATGCTGTTGAATTCGATTTGCTAGTATCTTATTAAGAATTTTTGCATCCATATTCATCAGGGATATTGGCCTGTAGTTCTCTTTTTTTACTGGGTCTCTGTCTGGTTTAGGAATCAAAGTAATACTGGCTTCATAGAATGAGTCTGGAAGTTTTCCTTCCCTTTCTATTTCTTGGAATAGCTTGAGAAGGATAGGTATTATCTCTGCTTTAAATGTCTGGTAGAACTCCCCTGGGAAGCCATCTGGTCCTGGACTCTTATTTGTTGGGAGATTTTTGATAACCGATTCAATTTCTTCGCTGGTTATGGGTCTGTTCAAGCTTTCTATTTCCTCCTGATTGAGTTTTGGAAGAGTGTCGGTATTTAGAAATTTGTCCATTTCTTCCAGGTTGTCCAATTTGCTGGCATATAATTTTTCATAGTATTCCCTGATAATTGTTTGTATCTCTGAGGGATTGGTTGTAATCATTCCATTTTCATTCATGATTTTATCTATTTGGGTCATCTCCCTTTTCTTTTTGAGAAGCCTGGCTAGAGGTTTGTCAATTTTGTTTATTTTTTCAAAAAACCAACTCTTGGTTTCGTTGATCTGCTCTACAGTTTTTTTAGATTCTATATTGTTTATTTCTGCTCTGATCTTTATGATTTCTCTTCTTCTGCTGGGTTTAGGCTGCCTTTGCTGTTCTGCTTCTATTTCCTTTAGGTGTGCTGTTAGATTTTGTATTTGGGATTTTTCTTGTTTCTTGAGATAGGCCTGGATTGCAATGTATTTTCCTCTCAGGACTGCCTTCGCTGCATCCCAAAGCGTTTGGATTGTTGTATTTTCATTTTCGTTTGTTTCCATATATGTTTTAATTTCTTCTCTAATTGCCTGGTTGACCCACTCATTCGTTAGTAGGGTGTTCTTTAACCTCCATGCTTTTGGAGGTTTTCCAGACTTTTTCCTGTGGTTGATTTCAAGCTTCATAGCATTGTGGTCTGAAAGTATGCATGGTATAATTTCAATTCTTGTAAACTTATGAAGGGCTGTTTTGTGACCCAGTATATGATCTATCTTGGAGAATGTTCCATGTGCACTCGAGAAGAAAGTATATTCTGTTGCTTTGGGATGCAGAGTTCTAAATATATCTGTCAAGTCCATCTGATCCAATGTATCATTCAGGGCCCTTGTTTCTTTATTGACTGTGTGTCTAGATGATCTATCCATTTCTGTAAGTGGGGTGTTAAAGTCCCCTGCAATGACCACATTCTTATCAATAAGGTTGCTTATGTTTATGAGTAATTGTTTTATATATCTGGGGGCTCGGGTATTTGGCGCATAGACATTTATAATAGTTAGCTCTTCCTGGTGGATAGACCCTGTGATTATTATATAATGCCCTTCTTCATCTCTTGTTACAGCCTTTAATTTAAAGTCTAGTTTGTCTGATATAAGTATGGCTACTCCAGCTTTCTTTTGGCTTCCAGGAGCATGATAAATAGTTCTCCATCCCCTCACTCTCAATCTAAAGGTGTCCTCAGATCTAAAATGAGTCTCTTGTAGACAGCAAATAGATGGGTCTTGTTTTTTTATCCATTCTGATACCCTATGTCTTTTAGTTGGCGCATTTAATCCATTTACATTCAGTGTTATTATAGAAAGATATGGGTTTAGAGTCATTGTGATGTCTGTATGTTTTATGCTTGTAGTGATGTCTCTGGTACTTTGTCTCACAGGATCCCCCTTAGGATCTCTTGTAGGGCTGGTTTCGTGGTGACAAATTCCTTCAGTTTTTGTTTGTTTGGGAAGACCTTTATCTCTCCTTCTATTCTAAATGACAGACTTGCTGGATAATGGATTCTCGGCTGCATATTTTTGCTGTTTAGCACACTGTAGATATCGTGCCAAGCCTTTCTGGCCTGCCAAGTTTCAAAGGAGAGATCAGTCACGAGTCTTATAGGTCTCCCTTTATATGTGAGGGCACGTTTATCCCTTGCTGCTTTCAGAATTTTCTCTTTATCCTTGTATTTTGCCAGTTTCACTATGATATGTCGTGCAGAAGATCGATTCAAGTTACGTCTGAAGGGAGTTCTCTGTGCCTCTTGGATTTCAATGCCTTTTTCCTTCCCCAGTTCAGGGAAGTTCTCAGCTATAATTTGTTCAAGTACCCCTTCAGCACCCTTCCCTCTCTCTTCCTCCTCTGGGATACCAATTATGCGTATATTATTTTTTTTTAGTGTATCACTTAGTTCTCTAATTTTCCCCTCATACTCCTGGATTTTTTTATCTTTCTTTCAGCTTCCTCTTTCTCCATAACTTTATCTTCTAGTTCACCTATTCTCTCCTCTGCCTCTTCAAGCCGAGCCATCGTGGATTCCATTTTGTTTTGCAATTCGTTTAAAGCGTTTTTCAACTCCTCGTGACTGTTCCTTAGTCCCTCGATCTTTGTGGCAAGAGATTCTCTGCTGTCCTGTATACTGTTTTCAAGCCCAGCGATTAATTTTATGACTATTATTCTAAATTCACTTTCTGTTATATTATTTAAATCCTTTTTGATCAGTTCATTAGCTGTTGTTATTTCCTGGAGATTCTTCTGCGGGGAATTCTTCCGTTTGGTCATTTTGGAGAGTCCCTGGCGTGGTGAGGACCTGCAGTGCACTTCCCCTGTGCTGTGGTGTATAACTGGAGTTAGTGGGCGGGGCCGCAGTCCGACCCGATGTCTGCCCCCAGCCCACTGCTGGGGCCACAGTCAGACTGGTGTGTGCCTTCTCTTCCCCTCTCCTAGGGGCGGGATTCACTGTGGGGTGGCGTGTCCCGTCTGGGCTACTTGCACACTGCCAGGCTTGTGTTGCTGGGGATCTGGCGTATTAGCTGGGGTGGGTAGGCAAGGTGCACGGGGGCTGGAGGGGCAGGCTTAGCTCGCTTCTCCTTAGGTGATCCACTTCAGGAGGAGCCCTGTGGCAGCGGGAGGGAGTCAGATCCGCTGCCGGAGGTTTGGCTCCGCAGAAGCACAGAGTTGGGTGTTTGCGCGGAGCGAGCAAGTTCTCTGGCAGGAACTGGTTCCCTTTGGGATTTTGGCTGGGGGATGGGCGGGGGAGATGGCGCTGGCCCCTTTGTTCCCCGCCAAGCTGAGCTCTGCCGTCCGGGGGCTCAGCAGCTCTCCCTCCCTTTGTCCTCCAGCCTTCCCGCTTTCCGAGCAGAGCTGTTAACTTATGACCTCCCAGACGCTAAGTCGCGCTTGCTGTCGGAACACAGTCTGTCCGGCCCCTCCGCTTTTGCCAGCCAGACTCGGGGGCTCTGCTTGGCCGGCGAGCCGCCCCTCCGCCCCGGCTCCCTCCCGCCAGTCCGTGGAGCGCGCACCGCCTCGCCGCCCTTCCTACCCTCTTCTGTGGGCCTCTAGTCTGCGCTTGACTCCGGAGACTCCGTTCTGCTAATCCTCTGGCGGTTTTCTGGGTTCTTTAGGCAGGTGTAGGTGGAATCTAAGTGATCGGCAGGACGCGCTGTGAGCCCCGCGTCCTCCTACGCCGCCATCTTCCGGAACCCCCCCCCTTATCTTTATTCTTAAAATTATTTTGTTAAAACTCTGGGTTCTGCGTGGCCTATTCCTTTATGAACAAAAAAGTATGCCAAAGTTTCTCTAGTGATTCTATTAACGAGCTCACCATTTCATAAAAAATACCCTCCATTCGTCACAACTGCTCCCAAACTCCAATCCTTCCCTTTCTACTTTCTTTCCCTACACCCCTTGCTCCTGTCAGCTCACTTTACCCAATTTAGAGAATCAGCAAAGCCTATTATGTTTAGCATGATAATATCAAACATCTGAACTAGGAAATCCATGACTGACCACCCTCCCCTTAATTAAAACAAACAAACAAAAACCTCTTCACATTTCTAAAGTACATGTCTAAAAAAATAATCTTTCAGATTTCATTAAGAGAAATATATAATAAATTACTTTAAAATTAGCTAATTTATGTGAAAGTATAATTTAATATATTATGTTGTTCCATGAGTTAGTCATTAGTCATTGGTAAGAAGTTTCAAAAATAGGCCATGTGAGGAATGGTTGAAAGGAAATCTGAGTCCAGAGAAAAGATGATTCAACGTAAAAGAAAGAAAATATAAGAGCTCTCCTCCCATCCCTGGAGGGCTACTGACGGGGAAGAGTCCAAATGTTAAGTTTGGGAATGGAATTATAAGGCAGGATTTCCATCAAATATGTGGAACAATTGACTAGTTCTACAGCTGTCCAAAAATTATGGAATGGGCTGCTTCAAAAAGTCATAAGGATTTCCAAGACAAACAGTAGGATGAGTGTACATTACGATTAGCCTGTCCCTGAAGCCCACTAATGTGTTTTTTTAATTTTTTTTTAATGTTTATTTCTGAGACAGAGAGAGACAGAGCATGAGTGGGAGAGGGGCAGAGAGAGAGAGGGAGACCCAGAATCTGAAGCAGGCTCCAGGCTCTGAGTGGTCAGCACAGAGCCCCACGAGGGGCTCGAACTCACAAACCGCGAGATCATGACCTGAGCCAAAGTCGGACGCTCAACCAACTGAGCCACCCAGGCACCCCTAATGCGGTTTTTAAATAAACATGTAAAAATAGAAAAAACTCCGTATCTAATTAACACAGAAACTATCAAATCCTCTACTATAGACCTCATTCTCTGACCACAGTAAACTAAAAATAAACAACAAAGAGAGGACAATAATGAAATTCAAATTCAAATTTAAAATTTTTAAATTCATTTAAAATTTTTCAAATAATTGCTTTAAAATTTAAGGTTTTTCTCTTAGGCAACTCTTACATCAAGGAGAAAATCAAAATACAACTGAATATGCTTAGAAAAAAACAAGAATAAAGACTTTGATAAACCAAAGTCTTACTGAAATGAAAATTGATAGTCTTAAACATTTATTTCTCAGTAAGAAGAAAAAAGTAAGTTCATAATTTAAACAACTTAGAAAAACTACAAAATGGACAAAAGGGAACAATAGAAAGGACATCCTAAAGATAAAAGCAGAATTTTTTTTTACTACAAATAGAAACACTAAAGATAAATCTAAGATGTAGAGCTTTAAAAAGAGAGATAATTAAAAGATCTGCTAGGAAATCTAGAAGAAGATATATATATATATATATATGTGTATATATGTGTGTATATATACACACATATATACACACACACACACACACACAAATATATATACAAATTTAAGAATGAGAAAATAACCAGACACAAAAAAATCAAAAGAATTATCACTGCATAGGATTGTACTAATATTCCCAAAAAACACTTGAATAAAATAAATTTCCTAGGAGAATAAAAATTACCAAAACTGACAAAATAAAACAGAGGATGGCAATAAGCAGTCCACCAAAATCAAAGTCAAAGATGAATAATAAACTAGAAAAAAAATGGCAATAGACAAGACAGAACATTAATGTCCCTTATATATAAAGAGCTATTTTAAAAAAAAAAAGAGCTATTTATAAATTCATATGAAAAAGACAATCTAATTAAAATAAAAGCATATTCGACAATCATATGAAAAATGTTTTACCTCACTAGTCATTAAAGACATGCATATTAAAACAATAATAGAATTCTTTTACCAGCAGAATTTTCAATAAATAATATCCATTACTGATAAAAGTGTGAATTTTTACAAACTTTTTGGAGGATAATTAAGCAGTAGCTGTTAACATCTCACATCTGCATATATTTCAGTCTAGCAGTGTGACTTCTGAGGGTTTTATCCCCCAGGAGAACTTTATGCACATATATACATACAACAATGCTCATCAAAATGTTTCAGTGGTGAAAAATTGGCAAATTTTCAGATTTTTAATTGGCAAATATCATCAAAAGTGTTGTGGATAAAATGACAGTACATCCCCCAAATGGAATATTATTGCAGTCTTTAAAAAGAATGAGGTTGTAAAAAAAAAAAAAAAAGAATGAGGTTGTTTATGATACAATGGAACATGGAACAATATCTAAGATACACTGTTAATTTCTTTAAACCTGCAAGTCGTGGAATATTATGGACATGGTAATTTTATTTTAAATTTTTTTTTAACGTTTTATTTATTTTTGAGACAGAGAGAGACAGAGCATGAATGGGGGAGGGGCAGAGAGAGAGGGAGACACAGAATCGGAAGCAGGCTCCAGGCTCTGAGCCATCAGCCCAGAGCCTGACGCGGGGCTCGAACTCACGGACCGCGAGATCGTGACCCGGGCTGAAGTCGGACGCTTAACCGACTGAGCCACCCAGGCGCCCCCATGGTAATTTTATTTTAATTAATTATTAATTAATTGATTTATTTATTTAGAGAACAAGCAGGGGCAGAGAGAGAAGGAAACAGAGGATCTGAAGTGGGCTCTGTGCTGACAGCAGAGAGCCCAATGTGGGGCTTGAACTCACAAACCATGAGATCATAACCTGAGCCAAAATCAGACATTTAACCAACTGAGCCACCCAAGTGCGTCTAATTTTTAAATAATATCAGAATACACAAATATTCATAGATTCAAATAAAAAAGGCTAAAGGGATATTTACCACACTTTAACAGGGATATTTCCAGAAGGTGACATTACATGAGCCTTGCACTTTATATCTCTTACATTTCTGGTCACTAAATTTTTTTATAACAGTTTCAAAATTACCATTATTATATAATAAAATGTCCTTACTTTAGCTATTGGAAAACATCATAACCTTGTGATTTTCCCAATCTTTTCCATTCAAATACAAATTCTTAAATGAAAAACAAATGTAATCAAGTTTGCCATAACTGGAAGAGTTCAAATGTAGATGAAACAAACATTTGGCACAGATACTACAAAGAAGATCTGAGCACCAAATATAATGTTTGGCTACGTGACCTCTGAATGAGTCCTGTGTTATTTGCCATTCAACAGTTTTACCATAAAGTTCTTACCAACAAAAGTGGAAAATTTCTGAATGTCCTTCAAAGCCTTCATACAGTCTTTAACATTCACCATGTTGTCATCTGTAAGAGAGAGAGGGGGGGGAACAGACAAGAATCCCTGGAAAACGTAATATTAAAAAGCTCATATGAAAATCAAAACCAGCATACAATTTCTTTACTTTACATACAAGATACTTGGGATTCATTTTCACCCACTGTGCCTTGCAATTAACCTTACAAGATTGTAGATATACTAGTTCTGATTCTACCTGTAAGGCAACTAACCTACTAAGAAAGTTGTAAGTCCAATAACTTTACTTGGTACAAACCAGCAAAGCTAGGTTTTCTATTCACAGAGCTGGAATTTCCAAACTATGTGTTAGTCACTAAATCAAGATCTATCTAAAGAGAGTGGATACCAATGAGCCCACTCCCCCACAAAATTTCTACCTGCTTGCTAAGAGTATTCTCATTAACTGTAAAAAAGGACTTTAAAAGAAAGTCTCCTCTTTAAGGACATTTACAGCAATACAAGCAAATACCTATAGATATTAGCTCAAAGGAGCCCTATTCGCTTGAACAAAAACCTTGCACACTTTCTTCAGTTACTCCTACCCAAAACAAAAAAATGGATAATAATATTTAAATGCTTACCAGAAACAAGATCTGACTGAAGAATTTTCTCTACCTCTTCTTCAGGTGACTTAATCCCAATATTGCCTAGAAAGCTCTCCAAGTTCTTCCCAGATATCACGTCACCTTCAAGCCCATCAAGAGCTAAGACAATGTCTTGTAACTCTAGAAACAGAAAAAAAGTGATTCGGTAATTAACTAACCTCTGACTTAAAAAACAACAGTAGCCATCACTCAAGACTTTTGTCAGTGGTAGTCCATGATTTATGACCACCTCTTGAATAAGAAATCTCAGTGAAGAATCCAGCCCTCAGGAAATTCTAAGTCCAGCAAAACAATATGCTTGGTCTGCCATGTTTCTTTGGTGCTAATATAAAATTGGCACAACCAAAATGGTTGCTATGGCTGAATTTTTCACTGCAATGACACAAAGTAGTTATTTTAAACTAGAGCTCTAATGGTAGCAAACAAAATTAACTCATCCTGGTGGAAGTGAAATAGATTTCAGAATCATGAGAAATGTAAAATTGTAAACACAAGTATCACAAAGACTCACTCACCTTTTCTTTTCAATTCTACCAAGATCCAGTTGTACTCTGGCATCTGGAATTTTGCTTTATTTCCAGCCCTTTCAAAGGAGGCAGTGTTAAGTACATTCAAATCCTGGCTCCAGGATTTGTGACCTGAAACTATCTGACCTTGAGCAAATTATTACTATTTAACCCCTCTATCAAATTCAGTAGTCTTATATCTAAAATAATTTAATAATACTATCTACCTCACACAGTTAAGATGGAGATTAAATATATGATGTATGAAAAATACTTAAAACAACATTAGGTATATAGCAAACACTAAGTGTCATATTAATAGCAATAAAGTTACTATTATTATTATTATTATTAAGCCATCAGGAATAGCTGCAAACAGTAATCACAGCTTCTTAGTACCTTCGATCCCGCTTCACTTTCTGTCCCCCTAACATCTCAGCGAGGCAACTGCAAATGACAGTCACCTAAAAACCTGTATCAGCTCTGCTTGTTTTACCTAAAGCTTGGTTCCCTTTAAAATATGGTTTCTTTGCACAGACACCTTAAGAGGAGTCTGCTCATCCTCCCATGCTCCACATAGGACCAGGAAGCAGAGAAACACTCCTAAGATTCTGCTGTCTGGCTATTTTAGTTCCACCTTCAATCAAACCTATCCCTCCCCTGAGATTCAGGCCTGTCATTGACCTACACTACCCTCCGGACACCATCATCTACTGACTTTCTGATCACTCTTTCACCGTCTTGGAGGATCTTTGGTCACCCTGCTCATAATCCTCCCTCAGCCCCATTTCCCATTATCATCTGATGACAATAAGAATGACCTTGACCTCTCAACTCCAAAAACTTTCACTTCCTTTCCAAAGTCATCCAAATCAATGGCTATCCTTAATCCTCATCAATACCTAGAACTGCCTGCCCAACCTCTAAAATCTTCAACTACAAGATCAGACACTGACCATAATCCCTTAAAACTGTGTGTATACTGAAGGAAAGCATAGAACTTGATCCACAATATGCCTATTTTCTCAGCCCCTCCAAGTTTGTCAACAAATAGTCCAGGCACAGTGAACTTACCTTATCAGTCAGTAATGAAGGGAACATTCTGAGCATATGACAGTCAACCTTGCAAGCAGACTTTTCTAAAAAGAGCAGTTTCAGGCCTGCTATGTTAACACTTTTCTTCCAGGGTGGCCCTTCCTAACTCTTCCCTGTAATTATTGGCCTTTTCTTGCACTGGCTGACAGATTCCAGTGTCAACCCCCAATCATTATGACCAGCTCCCAGATTCAGGCACCTAAACTACACCTTTCTCCTTTTTCACTGTTCTCCTTTCTCAATGGTTTAGTTTCCATTTTTTTTTCCTTCCTCCACATAAAGAGTTATCTGTCCTGAATACCAGTCTTTCTGAACTCTGTTTTCTGATTTAAAAATTAACTACCATTTACCAAGTATATAGTATGTGCCTAATAATTAGATTATGTGCTTTATATGTGTTTTTGCAGTTGATCCTGACAACTCTAGGAGAAACGTGATTTTATTAGCTTCCTTGTTTTAAAGATGAGGAAACCAGAATGACCTACAGAGACTACCCAGCTGGTAAGTCAAAAACCCACAAACCACCATGTATCAAACTCCATAGCCCATGTTCTTTTCTACCTGTATGCATTGTTTCCTATAGCACAGCTAATCTATTTCACTATACTATATTGATGCTAATTATGTTATGTGACCCAGGTAACATATTTATATGTCAACAGGGAATTATTAAGTACTTTTCTTAACCTAAAAGAGAAACAATGATGTTAAAAATTTTATACCAGGGCAGAGTGGTTATGAAAAATCTGAAAAGTATCTATCTACTTCTTTACACCCAGAAATGACTCTGCTTCCGTTTTCCTAAACATATACCTATGTTGTTATTCTTCTCCTGACAGCGCTCATTGACCAAATAGTCATTTGAATGTTATTCAAATAAATTACCAGTGATAATTAAGTTTTAAACTTATGTTCCAAATAGAAAAGTACACAAACTCCATGAGTATGATCTCCATTGGTTTTAGGTCTATGATTTTAACTTTTAAGCAAAAATGGAAGTCAAGTGGTAGGAAATAGCCATGGTACCAAAATGCACATGGTCACTCTTGTATGTTAACAAAATCCAAAGAAAGGAACATGAGGAATGTCTACTAAAGGAAGAGGTAGAAGATTTCTGAGAAATTCTATCATATATAAGCCTTTACACAGGGTAGAGTCCTAAGTCTGAGGCTAAAAATGGTATAGAAAATTTTCATATCTGAAAAATTGTAAAGCTAGTATCTGACTTTACATAAAGTCCAGAACAAAACACACACACACACACACACACACACACACACACACACACACACACACACAAATAACAACAACAAAAAAAGGGATTTAAAATAGGTTTACACAGGCCCCATTCCAGAAAAAGGCATTTTTCTTTCATCATGGATGTTGCCAACTTTTAATCAAAATCAAGTTTTGCCTGCCTTAAAACAGATCAATGCCAACATGGTAAGCAGAAATTAACAGAACTAGAAATTCTAAAAAACAAAACACAAAGACATCCATTCAATAAAAGTAAATTTAACAGTCACAAATAATTTACTAGTTACCTTTTAACCTGGAGGCATCACGAATATCCTTTACCACTTGTCCAAATTCTTCTATTTGTACTTCATCATCTTCTGCAAGAAAAACATTTTTTTTCAGTTTATTTATTTATTTTGAGAGAGGGGGGGAGGGGAAGAGAGAGAGGGAGAGAGAGAGAATCCCAAGCAGGCTCCATCCTGTCAGCACAGAGCCAGACAAGGGGCTCGAGTCCACGACTGTGAGATCATGACCTGAGCTGAAATCAAGAGTTGGACAGTTAACTGATTGAGCCATTCAGGCACACCCCCACCCCCCCCAGCCTTTTTCCTTTTTTAACATACACCATGGTCAAAAAGAGGATCCTAGGTCGGGAATGCTTACGTTCTTTCTCACGTTTCTAAAGCTCTGTTGAAATACTTAAGCAGTTCACTTGGTCATTTCCCCCACTTTATTCAGAGAAACTCAACTTTTATGATTTATATATTGAGGGACTGTGTAAGATTTCATTTAGAAGAAAAGGATTCTACTGCTTTACCAGCACCAAATATAAATACAAAACCAAAAATAACAAGGTTCAAAACTTTGCAAACCACTGCATTAAAATAGGAATTAAATCACATTGTACTGAAGGTCCAATAAAAGGTCTCAGTAAAAGAGAGGGAAAAAAACCGCTATTATCAGGTAGTATCATATTTTCATCAACCCTCCTCATCTCAAATATGTTAATAAACAAAACAACCAACACACTTAAAGTTCAAAATTACCAGTCTCACTTAAACAGGAGCTTAATGAAGAAAAAGGGGTAAGTAATCCTCACAGGGAAAGACAGTTCTTTGACAAAGACCGTAGACAGCATGCTCTTGTTACGAGGCTAGTTTTGCATAAACATTTCACATAAAAGAGTATAACAGTACATTTGTAACTTCAAGGTATGAAAAATACGAAGGAGTGGAAATTTCACCTGTGGTTGTGTACTACCTGTCTCCTACATGCAGAACATCAGCAGTAAATGATAGTCTTATTTGAAAAACTGTAGAGGTGCCTGGGTGGCTCAGTTGGTTAAGCGTCCAACTTCGGCTCAGGTCATGATCTCATGGTTCATGAGTTTGAGGCCCACAACGGGCTCTGTGCTGACAGCCCAGACCCTGGAACCTGCTTCTGATTCTGTGTCTCCCTCTCTCTCTGCCCCTCCCCCCGCTCCTGCTCTGTCTCTCTGTCTCTCTCTCTCTCAGAAATAAATGCTAAAAAAAATTTTTTTAAGAAAAATTATAGTCCATGGTCTTTGTTTTACTTTGTAAACTCATTTTTGTTTTGTTTGAATCTTTTTTTACTTGCTAACTTAGTAGTGGTGGTGGCCACCACAAAGTCTATTTTACAGTATGGATATCTGAAGTCATGTTAATAAAAAAACGGGAATAGATCTCTTAACATTTCCTAACAGTCCCCTCTGTGTTCACGGGATATGGCATTTTCCAGTTGCATGTTACACAACTTGAAGGTAATCAATGCATATTTGATCCATTTAGAGTAACAATAAATTAGATATTAACATTTTTTCTGTTGGACAACCAAACAATCTGAGGTTTCTTTATATTTTCTAAGTGTATATATTGGCATATCAACCAAGTACAAGATACAAGGAAAAAAAAAGATTGACAAAAGGCAGACCGACAGTCTTATATATCTTTTAATTGTAATATTTGGAATACTTACCATCCACTGTTGTTAATTTCAGCGCAGCTAGGAATTCATTTTTTTTCAAGTTACTATTCAAGTTAGACAGAGTGGTCCACAGGTGAGAAATCTTCATCTTCCCTTTGCTGAGATTATGGAGGTTTTCAATAGCATCAGGCAATACTGAGAGGTAGATCACACACAAGTTTTACAACACGCTTGTCCAAGAAGTCAGTACAGTTAAACTATTACCTGGAACTGTCAGGAATTAAGGTTTTTGTGGCTAAGAAGAATAACAAATACGTTATAAATGATTGCCAATTTTCAAATATTAAAACACAATAAAATATTTAACACCAAAATTAGTGTTTCTTTGAGGATTCTGAAATATTTCAAGAACTTACAGTGACCCACTGCTGAATAACCAATATAAAGAGTCATTTTCATTGACTTATAGATTTACAGAAGTCTGAATTCATAAACAACTCCAACTGATTAAACCATGAATTAAACCATGAAACCAAAATAGCTTTTGCTCTACATCTCCCCCGAACATTGTTCCCTGGATCTTACTTTCTCTTCAATCTACTACTGCAGCCCATGGAAAGAAATTTTGTGGGGTTTTTTGTTTTGTTTTTGTTTTGTTTTTAATTCCAATGGAAAACCTCTGGAAGGTTTAAGGGGCAGGGAGTGAAATTATCTCATTACCAATGTGTAAAAGGATCACTCTACTACTGTATAGAGAACAGACTCTCTGGAAGATCAAGCAGTTAGGAAGCTAGTTCAGAGAAAAAGATGACAGTGGCTTCAGCAAGGGTAACAGTGATGAGAACAAGAAGTGGACAAACATAGGATGTGTTTGGAGAATAAAACTGAAAGTATTTTTAAAATTTTTTTTTAAATTTGTTTAAGATTTTATTTTTAAGCAATCTCTACACCTGATTGTGGGGCTCAAACTTACAACCCAGAGATTAAAAGTCGCTCGCTTTATCAACTGCACCAGCCAGGTGCCCCAAGACTGAGAGTATTTAGTGATGAATTGAATGAGAAGCTGGGGCCATGAAGAACTCCTAGGTTTAGAACTTAGCAGTTGAGTGGACAGTGTTGTCGAAAACTGAGGTAAGAGAGCCTAGGGAAAGAATAAGATCATTGGACAGCAAGAATTCTTTTTTATACATATTAAGTATGAGATACATGGGGAGTCAAAAGAACAGCAATATTATTTAAAGCAATAAGATGATTCGGGAAGAGGCTTAGAGAATGGGACTCAGAATGGATCCTGGGATCATGCTAATATAAAATCCAGTCAGAAAAGAAGGAGCCAGAAAACAAGACCAAAAAAGAGCTAGGTCTACAATGGAATATTATTCCGTTATGAGAAAGAAGGAAATCCTAACATTAGGGACAAAAGAGTGACAAGCACTATGCTTGGTAAGATAAATCAGAGAAAGACAAATACTATAAGGTCTCACATCTGAAAAAGCAGAACTCAGAAACAGAGTAGAATGGTGGTTACCAGGAAACTAGGAAGAGGCTGGTCAAGGGTACTAATTTACAATTAGAAGATGAATAAGTTCTGGGCATCTAAGGCACAGCATTGTGATTATAGTTAGCAATACTATATTATATACTCGAATGTTGCTAAGAGAATAAATCTTGGTGTTCTCACCACAAAAAAAGAAATGATCATTATGTGATGTGATGATGCTGTTAGTTAACACTATGGTGGTAATCGTATTGCAATATATAAGTGTATCAAATCAACACTTTGTACACCTTAAATTCACACATTGTTATATGCCAATTATATCTCAATTTTAAAGAAAAAAAAGGAAGAGCCAATAAGGTGGGGAAAAAATGAGATGACGGTGTCACAGAAAACATAAGGAGAAGAATTTTGAAGAATAAACATATTAAATTAAAAATAATGGTTGAATCATTATGCTGCACACCTGAAACTAATGTAATACTGTATGTTAATTACACTTGAGTTAAAAAAAACTATAGAGGTAAACAAGATGAAAATAGAAAATTGGCAAATGGAGTTAACAAAGTGAGATTTAACTTTTGTAAAAAGCTAAGGTGGAATGTCAAGGTCAAAAACCTGAATGAGTGGGTTTTTTTAAGTTTATTTTATTTCTATTTTGAGAGAGACAGAGAGAATGAGAGCAGGGAAGGGACAGAGAGACAGTGGGAGACAGAGAGACAGCAGGCTCCATGCTGTCAGTCAGCACAGAGCCCAACATAGGGCTTGAACCCACGAAACTGTGAGACCATGACCCGAGCCAAAATCGAGAGTTGGATGCTCAACCAACGGAGCCACCAAGGCACCCCATGAATGAGTGTTTTTATTTTTTATTTTTGAATGTTTATTTTTGAGAGAGAGAGAGAGAGAGAGAGAGAGAGAGAGAGAGAGAGAGCATGAGCTGGAGAGGGGCAGAGAAAGAGGGAGACACAGAATCTGAAGCAGGTTCCAGGCTCTGAGCTGTCAGCACAGAGCCTGACACAGGGCTCAAACAGCTCAAACAGCACAGAGCCTGACACAGGATTCATGAACAGCATGATCATGACCTGAGGCAAAGTCGAACGCTTAGCCGACTGAGCCACCCAGGTGCCCCCTATAAAGAGAGAACTGGCAATATAGAATGACGATAGCCAGATTCCCCTTCAATTTCCAATGCAAAACACACTCTATACTGAGTTAAAATATCAATAAAAATAATATTTGGTGATGAATTGAATCAGGGAAGTGGAAGTGGTGGAGCTAGGGCCATAAGGAAAAAAAAGACCAAGAATGACTCCTAACTTTTCAGCCTAAACAACTGAGTGCTAAGCTCAATAGAAAGGAAAATCACCAGATGCCAGAAGTGAGGAAGAATTATTGTGTGTGTGCCTGAGCTGACGCCATGGCAGTCAGATGGTATAATGCATAAGTAGAGAACATAAGCTCTGAGTTGCTTTTTTTAAAAATTAATGCACTTATTAATTGTGAGAGAGAGGGCATGCGGAAGGAGCAGAGAGAGGGAATCCCAAGCAGGCTTCTCACCGTTGCATGGATCCTGATGCAGGGCTTGAGCTCACAAACTGTGAAATCATGACCTGAGGCGAAATCAACAGTCAGATGCTTAACTGACTGAGCCACCCAGGCGCCCCATGAGTTGCCTTTTTTTTTTGAGAGAGAGACAGAGTGTGTGCATATGGGAGAGGGGCAGAGAGAGAGAGAGAATGCTTTTTTTTTAAAATATAACTTATTGTCAAGTTAGCTAACATACAGTGTGCTCTTGGCTTTAAGAGTAGATTCCCATGATTCATCGCTTACATACAACACCCAGTACTCATCCCAACAAGTACCCTCCTCAATGCCCATCACCCATTTTCCCCTCCCCCACAGTCTCCCCATCAATCCTCAGTCTGTTCTCTGTATTCAGGAGTCTCTTATGGTTTGCCTTCCTCCCTCTTTGTTTGAAACTATTTTTTTCCTCTTCCCTTCCCTCATGGTCTTCGGTTAAGTTTCTCAAATTCTACATATGAGTGAAAACATGATATCTCTCTTGCTCTGACTTATTTCACTTAACATAATACCCTCCAGTTCCATCCATGTTGTTGCAAATGGCAAGATTTCATTCTTTCTCATTGCCGGTAGTATTCTGGTGTGTGGGTGTGTGTGTGTGTGTGTGTATCACATCTTTTTTATCCATTCATCAGTGGATGGACATTGGCTCTTTCCATAATGTGGCTATTGTTGATAGTGCTATTATAAACATTGGGGTACACGTGCCCCTATGAATCAGCACTCCTGCATCCTTTGGATAAATTCCTAGTAGTGCTATTGCTGGGTTGTAGGGTAATTCTATTTTTAATTTCTTGAGGAACCTCTACACTGTTTTCCAGGGAGGCTGCACCAGTTTGCACTCCCACCAAAAGTGCAAGAGGGCTCCCATTTCTCCACATCCTCACCAACATCTGTTGTTTCCTGAGTTGTTAATTTTAGCCACTCTGACCTGTGTGAGGTGGTATCTCAGTGTGGTTTTGATTTGTATTTCCCTAATGATGAGCGATGTTGAGCATCTTTTCATGTGTCTGCTGGCCATCTGGATGTCTTCTTTGGAAAAGTGTCTGCTCATGTCATCTGTCCATTTCTTCACTGGTTTGTTTGTCGGGTGTTGAGCTTGGTAAGTTCTTTATAGATTTTGGATACTAACCCTTTATCTGATATGTCATTTGTAAATATCGTCTTCCATTCGATCAGTTGCCTTTTAGTTTTGTTGATTGTTTCCTTTGCTGTGCAGAAACTTTTTATCTTGATGAGGTCCCAATAGTTCATTTTTGTTTTTATCTCCCTTGCCTTCAGAGACGTATCAAGTAAGAAGTTGCTGTGGCTGAGGTCAAAGAGGTTGTTGACTGTTTTCCCCTCTAGAGTTTTGATGGTTTCCTGTCTCACATTTAGGCCCTTCGTCCACTTTGAGTTTATTTTTGTGTATGGTGTGAGAGAGTGGTCCAGTTTCATTCTTCTGCATGTTACTGTACAGTTCTTCCAGCACCATTTGCTAAAGAGACTTTCTTTTTTTCCTTGGATACTCTTCCCTGCTTCATCAAAGATTAGTTGGCCATAAATTTGTGGGTCCAATTCTGGGTTCTGTATTCTATTCCACTGGTCTATGTGCCTATTTTTGTGCCAATACCATACTGTCTTGATGATTACAGCTTTGTAGTAGAGGCTGAAGTCTGGGATTGTGATGCTTCCTACTTTGGTTTTCCTGTTCAACATTACTTTGGGTATTCGGGGTCTTGTGTGGTTCCCTACAAATTGAAAGATTGTTTGTTCTAGCTCTGAGAAGAATGCTGGTGCAATTTTGAGTGGATTACACTGAATGTGTAGATTGCTTTGGGTACTAACCACATTTTAACAATATTTTTTCTTCCAATCCATGAGCCTGGAATGCCTTTCCATTTCTTTGTGTCTTCTTCAATTTCTTTCATAAGTTTTCTACAGTTTTCAGCATACAGATCTTTTACCTCTTTGGTTAAACTTATTCCTAGGTATTTTATGGTTCTTGATACAATTGTAAATGGGATCGATTCTTTGACTTCTCTTACTATTGCTTCATTCTTGGTGTATAGAAATGCAACCAATTTCCGTACATTGGTTTTATATCCTGCGACTTTGCTGAATTCATGTATCAGTTCTAGAAGTTTTTTGGTGGAGTCTTTTGAGTTTTCCATGTAGAGTATCATGTCATCTGCAAAAAATGAAAGTTTGACTTCTTTGCCAATTTGGATGCCTTTTATTTCCTTTTGTTGTCTGATTGCTGAGGCTAGGACTTTCAACACTGTATTAAACAACAGTGGTGAGAGTAGACATCCCTGTTGTATTCCTGATCTCAGGGGGTAAACTCTCAGTTTTTCCCCATTGAGGATGATATTAGCTTGGGCTTTTCATATGTAGATTTGATGATGTTAAGATATGTTCCTTCTATCCCAACTTTCTGGAGGGTTTTTACTAATGATGCTGTATTTTGTCAGATGCTTTTTCTGCATCTATTGACAGGATCATATTGTTCTTATCCTTTCTTCTATCGATGTGATATACCACATTGATTGATTTGCGAATAGTGAACCAGTCCTGCAGCCCAGGAATGAATCCCACTTGATCATGGTTAATAATTCTTTTAATATACTGTTGAATTCAATTTGCTAGTATCTTGTTGAGAATTTTTGCATCCATGTTCATCGGGGATATTGGCCTGTAATTCTCCTTTTTAGTGGGGTCTCTGTCTGGCTTGGGAATCGAGGTAATGCTGGCTACATAGAATTAGTCCAGAAGCCTTCGTTCCATTTCTATTGTTTGAAACAGCTTGAGAAGAATAGGTACTAACTCTGCTTTAAATGTCTGGTAGAAGTCCCTTGGGTAGCCATCTGGCCCATTTGTTGCGACTCATTTGTTGGGATATTTTCGATAACTGATTCAATTTCTTCACTGATTGTGGGTCTGTTCAAATTTTCTATTTCTTCCAGTTTGAGTTTTGGTAGTGTGTGGGCGTCTAGGAATTTGTCCAATTTCTTACAGATTGTCCAGTTTGTTGGCATATAATTTTTCACAGTATTCTCTAATAATTGTTTGTATTTCTGTGGTGTTGGTTGTGATCTTTCCTCTTTCATCTGTGATTTTATCTATTTGGGTTCTCTCTCTTTTCTTTTTGAGAAGTCTGGCTAGGGTTTTATCAATTTTGTTTATTGTTTCCAAAAACCACCTCTTAGATTAATTGATCTATTCTACTGTGTTTTTTGTTTTTTGGGTTTTTTTGGATTCCATATTGTTTAGTTCTGCTCTAATCTTTATTATTTCTCTTCTTCTGCTGGCTTTGGGGTTTCTTTGCTGCTCTGCTTCTAGTTCCTTTAGGTGTGAGGGTAGATTCTGTATTTGGGATTTTTCTTGTTTCTTTTAATTTTTTTTTTTTCAACGTTTTTTTTGTATTTATTTTTGGGACAGAGAGAGACAGAGCATGAACGGGGGAGGGGCAGAGAGAGAGGGAGACACAGAATCGGAAACAGGCTCCAGGCTCCAAGCCATCAGCCCAGAGCCTGACGCGGGGCTCGAACTCACGGACCGCGAGATCGTGACCCGGGCTGAAGTCGGACGCTTAACCGACTGCGCCACCCAGGCGCCCCGGGATTTTTCTTGTTTCTTGAGATAGGCCTGGATTGCAGTGTATTTTCCTCTTAGGACTGCCTTTGCTGCATCCCAAAGGGTTGGGAATGTTATATTTTCATTTTCATTTGCTTCCATGTATTTTTAAATTTCTTCTTTAACTGCCTAATTGACCCACTGATTCTTTAGTAGGATGTTCTTTAACCTCCATGCATTAGAAGGCTTTCCAAATTTTGTCTTGTGGTTGATTTCAAGTTTCATAGCATTGTGATCTGAAAATATGCATGGTATGATCTCAATCCTTTTATATTTATTTAGGGCTGCTTTATGACCCAGTATGTGATCTATTTTGGAGCATGTTCCATGTGCACTCGAGAAGAATGTGTATTCTGCTGCTTTTGGATAAAAAGTTCTGAATATATATGTCAAGGCCATCTGGTCCAGTGTATCATTCAAGACCGTTGTTTCTTTATTAATTTTCTGCCTAGGTCATCTCTCCATTACTGTAAGTGGAGTATTAAAGTCATCTACAGGGAAGATGGCGGCGTAGGAGGACGCTGGGCTCACCGCATCCTGCTGATCATTTAGATTCCACCTACACCAGCCTAAATAACCCAGAAAACTGCCAGAAGACTAGCAGAACGGAGTCTCTGGAGCCAAGCGTAGACGAGAGGACCATGGAAGAGGGTAGGAAGGGCGGAGAGGCGGTGCGTGCTACAGACTGGCGGGAGGGAGTAGGGGCGGAGGGGCAGCCTGCTGGCCGAGCAGAGGCCCCGAGACTGGCTTGCAAAAGCAGAGGGGCTGGACGGAGTGTGTTCAGACAGCAAGCGGGACTTAACATCTGGAAGGTTATAAGTTAACAGCTCTGCTCAGAGAGCGGGAAGGCTGGAGGACAACGGGAGCAAGAGTTGTTGAGCCCCGGACGACAAAGCTCATTTTGGTGGGGAACAAAGGCACTCGCCAGCGCCATCTCCCTTGCCCATCCCCCAGCCAAAATCCCAAAGGGAACCAGTTCCTGCCAGGGAATTTGCTTGCACCACACAAACATCTAACGTTGTGCTTCTGCGGATCCATCCCACCGGCGGCGGGTCTGACTCCCTCTGGGTGCCGCAGAGCCCCTCCCAAAGCCCATCACAGAAGGATAAACAAACTGAGCCTGCCCCTCCTGCCCCTGTGCACCTTGCTGATCCACCACAGCTAATATTCCAGATCCCCAGCACCATAAGCCTGGCAGTGTGCAAGTACCCCAGGTGGGCCACGCCACCCCACAGTGAATCCCGCCCCTAGGAGAGGGGAAGAGAAGGTACACACCAGTGTGACTGTGGCCCCAGCGGTGGGCTGGGGGCAGACATCAGGTTTGACTGCGGCCCCACCCACCAACGCAAGTTATTCAAGACAGCACAGGGGAAGTGCCCTGCAAGTCCACACCACTCCAGGGACTATCCAAAATGACGAAACGGAAGAATTCCCCTCAAAAGAATCTCCAGGAAATAACGACAGCTAACGAACTGATCAAAAAGGATTTAAACAATATAACAGAAAGTGAATATACAATAATAGTCATAAAATTAATTGCTGGGCTTGAAAACAGTATAGAGGACAGCAGAGAATCTACTGCTACAGAGATCAAGGGACTAAGGAACAGCCAGGAGGAGCTAAAAAATGCTATAAATGAGCTGCAAAATAAAATGAAAACAACCATGGCTCGGATTGAAGAGGCAGAGGAGAGAATAGGTGAACTAGAAGATAAAATTATGGAAAAAGAGGAAGCTGAGAAAAAGATTTAAAAAATCCAGGAGCATGAGGGGAAAATTAGAGAACTAAGTGATGCACTAAAGAGAAATAATCTACGCATAATTGGTATTCCAGAGGAGGAAGAGAAAGGGAAAGGTGCTGAAGGTGTACTTGAAGAAATCATAGCTGAGAACTTCCCTATCTGGGGAAGGAAAAAGGCATTGAAATCCAAGAGGCACAGAGAACTCCCTTCAGACGTAACTTGAATCGATCTTCTACGTGACATATCATAGTGAAACTGGCAAAATACAAGGATAAAGAGAAAATTCTGGAAGCAGCTAGGTATAAACATGCTCTTAATATAAAGGGAGACCTATAAGACTTGTGACCGATCTCTCTTCTGAAACTTGGCAGGCCAGAAAGGAATGGCAGGAGATCTTCAATGTGATGAACAGAAAAAATATGCAGTCGAGAATCCTTTATCCAGCAAGTCTGTCATTTAGAATAGAAGGAGAGATAAAGGTCTTCCCAAACAAACAAAAACTGAAGGAATTCGTCACCACTAAACCAGCCCTACAAGAGATCCTAAGGGGGATCCTGTGAGACAAAGTACCAGAGACATCGCTACAAACATGAAACCTACAGACATCACAATGACTCTAAACCCATATCTTTCTATAATAACACTGAATGTAAATGGACTAAATGCACCAACCAAAAGACACAGGGTATCAGAATGGATAAAAAAACAAGACCCATCTATTTGCTTTCTACAAGAGACTCATTTTAGACCTGAGGACACCTTCAGATTGAGAGTGAGGGGATGGAGAAGTATTTATCATGCCACTGGAAGTCAAAAGAAAGCTGGAATAGCCATACTTATATCAGACAAACTAGACTTTAAATTAAAGGCTGTAACAAGAGATGAAGAAGGGCATGATATAATAATTACAGGGTCTATCCATCAGGAAGAGCTAACAATTATAAATGTCTATGCGCCCAATATGGGAGCCCCCAAATATATACAACAATTGCTCACAAACATAAGCAACCTTATTGATAAGAATGTGGTAATTGCAGGGGACTTTTAACACTCCACTTACAGAAATGGATAGATCATCTAGACACACGGTCAATAAAGAAACAAGGGCCCTGGGGCGCCTGGGTGGCGCAGTCGGTTAAGCGTCCGACTTCAGCCAGGTCACGATCTCGCGGTCCGTGAGTTCGAGCCCCGCGTCGGGCTCTGGGCTGATGGCTCAGAGCCTGGAGCCTGTTTCCGATTCTGTGTCTCCCTCTCTCTCTGTCCCTCCCCTGTTCATGCTCTGTCTCTCTCTGTCCCAAAAATAAATAAACGTCGGAAAAAAAAAAAAAAAAAAAAAAAAAAAAAAAAAAAAAAAAAGAAACAAGGGCCCTGAATGATACATTGGATCAGATGGACTTGACAGATATATTTAGAGCTCTGCATCCCAAAGCAAAAGAATATACTTTCTTCTCGAGTGCACATGGAACATTCTCCAAGATAGATCACATACTGGGTCACAAAACAGCCCTTCATAAGTATACAAGAATTGAAATCATACCATGCATACTTTCAGACCACAATGCTATGAAGCTTGAAATCAGCCACAGGAAAAAGTCTGGAAAACCTCCAAAAGCATGGAGGTTAAAGAACACCCTACTAAAGAATGTGTGGGTCAACCAGGCAATTAGGGAAGAAATTAAAAAATATATGGAAACAAACGAAAATGAAAATACAACAATCCAAACGCTTTGGGATGCAGCGAAGGCAGTCCTGAGAGGAAAATACATTGCAATCCAGGCCTATCTCAAGAAACAAGAAAAATCCCAAATACAAAATCTAACAGCACCCCTAAAGGAAATAGAAGCAGAACAGCAAAGACAGCCTAAACCCAGAAGAAGAAGAGAAATAATAAAGATCAGAGCAGAAATAAACAATACAGAATCTAAAAACCTGTAGAGCAGATCAATGAAACCAAGACTTGGTTTTTTGAAAAAATAAACAAAATTGAGAAACTTCTAGCCAGGCTTCTCAAAAAGAAAAGGGAGAAGACCCAAATAGATAAAATCATGAATGAAAACGGAATTATTACAACCAATCCCTCAGAGATACAAGCAATTATCAGGGAATACTATGAAAAATTATATGCCAACAAACTGGACAACCTGGAAGAAATGGACAAATTCCTAAACACCCACACACTTCCAAAACTCAATCAGGAGGAAATAGAAAGCTTGAACAGACCCATAACCAGTGACGACATTGAATCAGTTATCAAAAATCTCCCAACAAATAAGAGTCCAGGACCAGATGGCTTCACAGGGGAGTTCTACCAGACATTTAAAGCAGAGATAATACCTATCCTTCTCAAGCTATTCCAAAAAATGGAAAGGGAAGGAAAACTTCCAGACTCATTCTATGAAGCCAGTATTACTTTGATTCCTAAACCAGACAGAGACCCAGTAATAAAAGAGAACTATAGGCCAATATCCCTGATGAATATGGATGCAAAAATTCTCAATAAGATACTAGCAAATCGAATTCAACAGCTTCTAAAAAGAATTATTCACCATGATCAAGTGGGATTCATTCCTGGGCTGCAGGGCTGGTTCAACATTCGCAAATCAATCAATGTGATACATCACATTAATAAAAGAAAAGAGAAGAACCATATGATCCTGTCAATCGATGCAGAAAAGGCATTTGACAAAATTCAGCATCCTTTCCTAATAAAAACCCTCGAGAAAGTCGGGATAGAAGGAACATACTTAAACATCATAAAAGCCATCTATGAAAAGCCCACAGCTAACATCATCCTCAAAGGGGAAAAACTGAGAGCTTTTTCCCTGAGATCAGGAACACGACAGGGATGTCCACTCTCACCGCTGTTGTTTAACACAGTGTTGGAAGTTCTAGCATCAGCAATCAGACAACAAAAGGAAATCAAAGGCATCAAAATTGGCAAAGATGAAGTTAAGCTTTTACTTTTTGCAGAAGACATGTTATTATACATGGAAAATCCGATAGACTCCACCAAAAGTCTGCTAGAACTGATACATGAATTCAGCAAAGTTGCAGGATACAAAATCAATGTACAGAAATCAGTTGCATTCTTATATACTAATAATGAAGCAACAGAAAGACAAATAAAGAAACTGATCCCATTCACAATGGCACCAAGAAGCATAAAATACCTAGGGATAAATCTAACCAAAGATGTAAAAGATCTGTAAGCTGAAAATTATAGAAAGCTTATGAAGGAAATTGAAGAAGATATAAAGAAATGGAAAAACATTCCGTGCTCATGGATTGGAAGAATAAATATTGTCAAAATGTCAATACTACCCAAAGCTATCTACACATTCAATGCAATCCCAATCAAAATTGCACCAGCATTCTTCTCGAAACTAGAACAAGCAATCCTAAAATTCATATGGAACCACAAAAGGCCCCGAATAGCCAAAGTAATTTTGAAGAAGACCAAAGCAGGAGGCATCACAATCCCAGACTTTAGCCTCTACTACAAAGCTATAATCATCAAGACAGCATGGTATTGGCACAAAAACAGACACATAGACCAATGGAATAGAATAGAAACCCCAGAACTAGACCCACAAAAGGATGGCCAACTCATCTTTGACAAAGCAGGAAAGAACATCCAATGGAAAAAAGACAGTCTCTTTAACAAATGGTGCTGGGAGAACTGGACAGCAACATGCAGAAGGTTGAAACTAGACCACTTTCTCACACCATTCACAAAAATAAACTCAAAATGGATAAAGGACCTGAATGTGAGACAGGAAACCATCAAAACCCTAGAGGAGAAAGCAGGAAAAGACCTCTCTGACCTCAGTCGTAGCAATTTCTTACTTGACACATCCCCAAAGGCAAGGGAATTAAAAGCAAAAATGAACTACTGGGACCTTATGAAGATAAAAAGCTTCTGCACAGCATAGGAAACAACCAACAAAACTAAAAGGCAACCAACAGAATGGGAAAAGATATTTGCAAATGACATATCGGACAAAGGGTTAGTATCCAAAATCTATAAAGAGCTCACCAAACTCCACACCTGAAAAACAAATAACCCAGTGAAGAAATGGGCAGAAAACATGAATAGACACTTCTCTAAAGAAGACATCCAGATGGCCAACAGGCACATGAAAAGATGCTCAATGTCGCTCCTCATCAGGGAAATACAAATCAAAACCACACTTAGATATCACCTCACGCCAGTCAGAGTGGCCAAAATGAACAAATCAGGAGACTATAGATGCTGGAGAGGATGTGGAGAAACGGGAACCCTCTTGCACTGTTGGTGGGAATGCAAACTGGTGCAGCCACTCTGGAAAGCAGTGTGGAGGTTCCTCAGAAAATTAAAAATAGACCTACCCTATGACCCAGCATTGCACTGCTAGGAATTTACCCAAGGGATACAGGAGTACTGATGCATAGGGGCACTTGTACCCCAATGTTTATAGCAGCACTCTCAACAATAGCCGAATTATGGAAAGAGCCTAAATGTCCATCAACTGATGAATGGATAAAGAAATTGTGGTTTATAGACACAATGGAATACAACGTGACAATGAGAAAGAATGAAATATGGCCCTTTGTAGCAACGTGGATGGAACTGGAGAGTGTGATGCTAAGTGAAATAAGCCATACAGAGAAAGACAGATACCATATGGTTTTACTCTTACGTGGATCCTAAGAAACTTAACAGAAACCCATGGGGGAGGGGAAGGAGAAAAAAAAAAAAAAAAAGAGGTTAGAGTGGGAGAGAGCCAAAGCATAAGAGACTCTTAAAAACTGAGACCAAACTGAGGGTTGATGGGGGGTGGGAGGGAGGGGAGGGTAGGTGATGGGTACTGAGGAGGGCACCTTTTGGGATCAGCACTGGGTGTTGTATGGAAACTAATTTGACAATAAATTTCATATATTGAAAAAAAATAAAGTCATCTACAATTACCGTATTATTATCAGTAAGATTGCTTATGTTTGTGATTAATTTATAAATTTGGGTTCTACCAAGTTGGGGGCATAAACATTTACGATTGTTATCTCTTCTTGATGGATAGGCCCCTTAATTATGACAATAATGCCCTTCTTTATCATTTGCTACCGTCTTTACTTTAAAATCTAGTTTGTCTCATATAAGTATGGCTATTCCAGCTTTCTTTTGACTTCCAGTAGCATGATATATGGTTCTCCATCCCCTCACTTCCAATTTTCAGGTGTCCTCAGGTCTAAAATGAGTGTCTTGTAGACAGCATATAGATGGAACTTGGTTTTTTATCCATTTTGATACCTTATGCCTTTTGATTGGGGCATTTAGCCCATTTACATTCAGAGTTATGACTGAAAGATATGGATTTAGTGTCATTGTGTTATCTGTAGGTTTCATGATTGTGGCAATGTCTCTGGTCCTTTGTAGTCTTTGCAGCATTCCACTCACAGAGTGCCTGCAGGGTTGGTTTAGTGGTCATGAATTCCTTCAGTTTTTGTTTGTCTGGAAAAGCCTTGATCTCTCCTTTCACTCTGAATGACAGCCTTGATGGATAAAGGATTCCTGGCTGCATATTTTTCCTATTCAGCACATTGAATATTTCCAGCTACTCCCTTCTGGCCTGCCAAGTTTCAGTGGACAGGTCTGCTACTACCCTTGTGTGTCTGCCCTTGTAGGTTAAGGCCCGTTTGTCCCTAGCTGCTTTCAGAATTCTCTCTTTATCTTTGTATTTTGCCAATTTCACTATGACATGCCTTGGGGCTGACCTGTTTCTGTTAATTCTGAAGGGAATTCTCTGGGCCTCCTGGACTTGGATGTCTGCTTCCTCCCCCAGATTAGGGAAGCTCTCAACTATAATTTGGTGAAACAAACCTTCTGCCCCTGTCTCTTTCTTCTCCTTCTGGAATTCCTATGATACAGATATTATTATATCTCATTGAATCACTTAGGTCTCTAATTCTCCCCTCGTGGTCTAATATTTTCCTCTCTCTCTCTTTTTCAGCTTCATCATTTTCCATGTTATCTTCTATTTCACTTATTCTTCCCTCTGCTCCTTCATCCTTGCTGTCTCTGCATCTAGTTTATTTTGCATCTCATTTACTGCATTTCTTAATTCATCATGACTATCTCTTGTGTCCTTGATCTCTGCAGCAATAGATTCTCTGCTGTCTTCTATAGTTTTTTCAAGCCCAGCTCTTAGTCTTATGACTATTATTCCAAATTCTTGTTTAGATATATTGTTTATATCTGTTTTGAGCAACTTTTCTGGCTGTCATTTCTTCCTAGAATTTTTGAGAATTCTTCTGTCTAGTCATTTTGTCTAGTTTTCTGTCTTTTACGTGTTTTAATAGTTTGTTATGTGTCCTGCCCCTGTGAGTACTACTATGTTAAAAAGGGGTCATATACTATCCAGGGCCTGACCCTTCAGGAGGTGTTTTTGGAGTGTGTCACATGCTCTCTGTTGTTGTGACTCTGGTTGCTTTATACCCCTACTCGCACTGGTGGTTTGGACTTTCCACCAGGCGTGCTTTGATTTGTTCATTGAAGTAACCCTGGAAAAAATTAAAAAGGGGAGGGGGTGGAAGAAGCCTTATCCCATAGAAAGAGGGAAATGACAGAGGCAGGGAAGGAGAAAAAAAAATTGAGCAGGCAGAGAATCAGAGAAACTATATGGCTTAATCTAGAGAGAGAGAGAAAAATAAAGAAGGAGGAGATACAGAAGAGGTGTAAAATGCATAGATTAAAAATGCCTGCTTAAACAAATGAACAACCAGAATAGAGAAGGGAAGGAAGAAGAAGAAGGAGAAAAGACAAGAAAAGAAAATATGTATTTCCAAAAATCAAATCAGAAAATGAAAAACTGCCGGACCGTTGTCCGATGGTGCCCTGGAACCAGTGGTTGTGCTGGTCTGGAGGAGGGACCCTCTGGTTGGGTAAGGGTCAATTCTCCCTCCAGCAGATATGCAGTTGCCAGGCATGGTGAGGCAGGGTTTGGTGTAAGCAGTCCAACCTCCACTGGGGGCCTGCTGTCCTGTTCCCTGAAGCCCCACCATGTTGGTGATTGGAGGAAAATGGCATCATCGCAGTTTCTCCTCCCTAGACCAAACCACCCTGTTCAGGCAGCCCTCACAGCACAGCACAGGCACGATCTGGTCAGTTTGTCCCGCTCCACAGTCTCCTGCACCTCCCAGGCACTCAGCTGGGATTCAAACCCCAACGTCTTAAAGGATCCCACTCCACACACCCGGGTTCTGGGGTGGCACCACTCTGCCAAGCTGACAAAGGGCCTCTCAGGACAGAATCTTAAGCAGGATCCATGCCCAGCACAGAGCCTGATGTGGGGCTCCATCTCACAACGCTGCGGTCATGACCTGAGCTAAAATCAAAAGTCGGACACTCAACTGACTGAACCAACCAGGCACCACTCTACCCGAGTTCTAATCTTAATTCTACCACATACTAGCTATGTGACTTCTTTAACCTCTGTGCTGTGGTTTTCCCATCCATAAAATAAAAATAATAGAGTTGATGTGAGAATTAAGTGAGTTAATAAATAAAAATTATTTAGAACAGTACTGGCACATAGTAAACCCTCAATAAATGTGAGTAATATAATAAGTATTATTGTTATTACTTGATACAGACAAGTCTAGAATTATAGAGGTGCGTACTTAACACCAGGGCCTGGGTAGCTCAGTCAGTTAAGCGTCGACTTCAACTAAGGTCACGATCTCTCAGTTTGTGAGTTCGAGTCCCCCATTGGGCTCTGTGCTGACAGCTCAGAACCTGGAGCCTGTTTCGGATTCTGTGTCTCCCTCTCTCTCTGCCTATCTGCTGCTCGCACTTTGTCTCTTGCTCTCTCAAAAATAAATAAACATTAAAAAAAAATTTTAATACAAAACAAACAAACAAAAAAAAGACAGGGCCCAGCTTTGCACAGTGGCAGTATCATAGCCAATGAGGTTTATCCGAGGCGCGATTATTGCTAATTGAAAACTTTTCCCAAAAAAGACAGGGCCCCGGAAAATCTTTCCATCTGAAAATTATTAATAAAAACACTTTAGTCACCTTTTTAGGAATTCAAGAAGAAAGCCTGTTCTCTGCCAGAGGTATGAATAGAAGGAATAAAATCTCCAGTGATAACCTAAATCCCAAGGCCATCATGTGTGAGTGTCAGGTTCCAAATCAATTTATATAATACATAAATCTCAAAGAATTAATATAAAACTGTCACCAGCTAATATCTTTATGGAAAAAAATTAAATTGGATCCCAATTTCACTCTAAACATAAAAATCAATTTCAGGTGAATTAAAGACTTAACTATGAAAAAGAAATACTTAAAAACTTTTAGGAGAAAATATTGGGAAATATCTTAACGTCCTCAAAATAGTGACAGGCTTCTATTTTCCTTTTAAAGGCTACATTATCTGCTAAATGTGAGAAGGGCTAAGGTTGGAGTAGGAATGGAAGTTTGAGAGAATGGAGACTGTTAATTAGTTATTTCAGAGAGTAAAAGAATAAACTAACTGGGAGAGGGTGGGAATCACATAATTCCTAGGTAGTGCTGAGGGCCACCAGACACTGATGGTCAAGATTTCAAAGTGTTCAATCTGCTGAGCTATATAATTTTCTCTAGAAATGATGTCAGCCACGAGGAAAAGCCAGGGTTGGGAGTTTTGTAAGACAGGTGCAACCAAAGGGCAATTTAGGGTACTGAATACTGTAGGGTATTCGAGGTACACAGACCAGTGATTTTCAAGTGGATAAGGAAGAAAAGTGAAAACAGGGAGACTGGTGGGTAAGGACAAAGTTGAGGGATAAATGGATAGAAGGTCCCAATGAGGTATACAGAACCAATAAGCTGTCTGGTGAAGAAATGAGCAGCCAGATGAAGAAAAAAGGAAAGCAGTGAATATAAATGTGCAATATTTAACAACAAGAAAGGAAATTTAACTATAGATACGAGTAAGATAATATACTATACAACTCTGTGCTAATAAAACTTTTTAACTCGGGGTGCCTGGGTGGATCAGTTGGTTAAGCATCCTACTTCAGCTTGGGTCACGACCTCGCTGTTTGTGAGTTTGAGCCCCACGTCGGGCTCTGTGCTGACAAGCTCAGAGCCTAGGGTCTGCTTAGATTCTGTGTTTCTGTCTCTTTCTGCCCCTCCCCGGCTCGTGCTCTATCTCTCTCTGTCTCTCAAAAATAATAAAAATGTTTAAAAACAAAAACAAAAACTTTTTATCTCCATGAAACTAAAATTCCCAGGATAAATGAAGTGACTAACAATGCAAATAATCTCTTCATCCAATTAATCTATTATGTTCCACCTTGAATAGAAAGCAAATTAAATTGATTTCTAGTGTAAGGTAAAATAACTGTTACTTAAAATGCACTATTACCCAACAGCTAAGCACAAAATAACAAAATGCTACTTTTCGCTTCAATTTTTAAACTAGCTTCACTCCATTTAAAATATACATATAGGACCTTGTATTTCTTTACAGTGAGCTTCTGAGTGGCCAAGACTGTCTTTCTCATCTTAACAGCTCATCAGCTTAACAGAAAGCATATATAACAATGGCTCAGGAAATATTACTGAATAAATTGGAAGATGGAAAAAAATATATAAACAAATGAAAGAGGAAATTCTGCATATGAGTACTCAGCGCTAGTCACTAGATGGCATCACTTCCCCAAATTGGGAAGACGTTTTACATCTTCCGAAAAGGAATTTTATATACACGGTTCTAGCTCTTTATAGTAAGTGTGAGGATAAACAGGAAGCTCGTAAAAACTTTCAATTCATTTGCACATGGAAGTGCTCGAGATTTAGAAATCATTAACAGAGAAGATTGAAACCAAACATCAGCAGTAAGCCAGGCATCTGTTTGGCTGATGATCTACAGGATGACTACCTCTTCTAGTCTGCTACACTCTTCTAAAGTTTGTCACACCAGTTGGTCCACTAAAAGCACAATATATGTTGGGGTGGGTGGCTCAGTCGGGTAAGTGTGTCCAACTCTTGAGTTCCGCTCAGGTCACGATCTCATGGTTTGTGAGATCGAACTGTGCACTGGGCTCTGTAACTGACAGTGTGGAGTCTTCTTGGGATTCTCTCTCTCTCCCTTTCTCTCTCTCTGCCCTGCCCCTGCTCTTTCTCTGTCTCTCAAAATAAATAAATAAACTTGAAAAAGTAAATAAAAGCACAAAATGTGATGTTCTTACATAATTTTTCAGAGAAGCGTTCCGTATTGGTCATCATTGTATCAATGAAATCTTTAAAATTCACTTTTTTCGTTTCTAAGGAGAAAAGAATATTTTCTTCAATATCTTCAAATGTTAATTATGACAACTATAGAATTATGTAAAATAAATTATAGGGAGATAACATGATTATAGCCATCAGCTAATACCACTAAAAATATATGGTTCTAAGAGGAAAAAGCAATTCAACACACAAGGAGAAAGTAAAACTGAAAAATGCCAGGAAAGTTAATCAAAATCTTTCTAGTTACAAGCATACAACATTTTTAATTTTAACTTACATTATCTTGTCTTGGCCTGACAACGACTCAAAGATATGTCGGTAAAGAATTAGTGTATTATTTTATACATTTTAAAAAATACTTAGACATGATATCATGATTTTTTTCCCCAGGTCACAAAAGGAAATACAAGATCAGAGATTAGAAGTGAGCTTTCTTGACCTCTGGTTTCTCCCACCTCAGGCTACCATTCACATTGTTATCTTTATTCCAGTATGCTTTTGAAACTATTAAACATTTTAATAGTCATTCTATACTTAGAAAATGTCTTTCTTTGATTATATATAATATCCCAATATTAGAATGGATAAAGATTTCTAAGAATTTTCTAAGGCCGCATATAAAGGTTTTATATAAATAGGATGAGCTTTTGATAACACTACTCCTTTGTTTATCCCACTAAAAAAATCAAATTCCAATTCTAATCTATAAAAGATAAGGCACAGCCTATTGCCTATTTCCAAGATAAAGAATCTTTGAGAAGTTTACTTTAAGGAGCACCAAATTACTTTGTATTCTTAACCAAATATTTAAAGACTTGAAAAAAATGAGACTTTGAAAAATTCTAGGCGAATGTTAGAGTTAATGAAGATTTACATTCACTAACAGGAACATATAACTTTCTAAAGCAATAGATTCCCTATTTTTGATAATGTCTATTTGATACACAAATGTTTTAGCTGAACCACTGAACCCACCTCCCATTTGAAGAACATTATTGTTTTAAGGACAAAATTACTTTTTATTTTTATTATTTTTTAATATAGTTTATTGTCAAATTGGTTTCCATACAACACCCAGTACTCATCCCAACAAGTGCCCTCCTCAATGCCCATCAGCCACTTTCCCCTCTCCCCCACCCCCATCAACCCTCAGTTTGTTCTCAGTATTTAAGAGTCCTTATGGTTTGCCTCACTCCCTCTCTGTAACATTTTTCCCCCTTCCTCTCCCTCACAGTTGAAGAACATTATTAACACCACTGCATCTGCGTCTGTGCTTCCCCCATTCTATTCTACTGCTTCTCTACAGAGAGAACATTGCTCAATTTTTTAAAATTAACCAAGGTCTTGCTTTTTTACATAAAATTTTACACAGGATAAACAAAATATTCCTTAATTTTGTTTTACAGCTCTATAAAAATAATCACACTATAGCAACCTAGACTTGCTTTTTTCATTCAATATATTTCCAAGAACCATCCATATAGTATATTGCTATAGTTCATTTTCACTAACGTACACATTATCAGTATTTCATCATGCATCAGTGGTAAATACCACAATTTATTTATACATTCTATCACCGATCATGTTGTTTCTTTTTGTTCCTTCCTTCCTTCCTTCCTTCCTTCCTTCCTTCCTCCCTTCCTTCCTTCCTTTTTCTATTAGGATCAGAGCTGCTATGAGCACTTTTAACATGTCTCCTTGCACATCAGTGCAGAGATTTTCTGGGATGTATCACTAAAAAATGGATTTTCTAAGCCATGAAGTATGAAAACCTTACAGAATACTACATAATGTTTTTCAAAGTTCTTTCACCACTTTTGCCTTATTTACCAACAATTAAATTAACAGACCTTAATTTTTGCCAGTTTGGTCAGCATCAAAAGGTATTTCATTGTGACCTAAATTTTGCATTTCCCTGATTACTATGATGTATAAAAAGACTTCATATGATTATTAGCAACTTATGTTTCTTCATCTGGCAATGGCTGTTCTTGTAATTTGGCCATTTTTCTCTTGGGTTGTTAATTTATAGGGGTTTTCTATTTATTCTCCACAATGATCTTTTGCTGTTATGAGTGTTACAAATAATCTTTACTCTGGAATGCCTGGGTGGCCCAGTCGGTTAAGCATCCAACTTTGGCTCAGGTCATGATCTCACAATTCATGAGTTCAAGCCCCGCTTAGGGCTCTGTGCTGACAGCTGGGAGCCTGGAGCCTGCTTCAGATTCTGTCTCCCTCTCTCTCTGCTCCTCCCCATCTCATACTCTGCACCTCTCTCTCTCTCAAAAATAAATAAACATTAAAAAAAATTTTTTTTAATAATAATCTTTGCTACATTTGTGGCTTGTATTTTCATTCTGTTTGTATTACCTTTTAATAAAGAGAAGTTCTTATTTTTAATGTAGTCAAATGTATAAATCTTTTCTTTTCTGGTTAGTGATTTTGTATCTTAAAAATAATTCCTTGTAACTCTAAGTCAGAAAATTTTTCTTCTTTCTCTAAAGAGAATTTTAGTGTTCGTATCTGGAAATCATTACTGAATATGATATATAGGTAGGGATCCAATTCTATTTTTTACATTTGAATAATTAATTATTCCAGCACCATTTATTAACTGGTGCTTCCCCTCCCCCCCAGTAATCTGCCACCTCATTATATATGTTTCCTTATATGTGTGTAGATACATTTGGAAGTTACTTATCCTGTCCTATCAGTCAATTTCTCTATCCCTGTGCCATTTTCACACTGTTTTACTTACTGTAACTTTATAATGAGTCTTAATATCCAGGGTAGCAAGATCCCTCCAACACCACTCATACACCCTATCCACGTTTTTCTTCCTCAAGAGTGTTTTAGCTACTCTTGATCTTTGTTTATGCATACAAATATTAGAATCAATTCATCAAAAAAGTCAGGGTTTTATTAGAATTGCTTTAGATAAGTAAATTAATTATGAGAATTGGCAGACTTGGGGGTCTCTGAGTCCATTAATATGGGATATATTCCAATTTATTTAGGTATTCTATAATGTCTTTTAACAAAGTCTTATTTTCTCACGTAAGGCACATAACTTACATTTGTTCTATTCCTTTTTTGCTTTTCATTATGGAAAAATTTTAATACACACAAAATAAGAAATATATTGTAATAAAAGTTCACATACTCTTCCTGTACTCTTCACATACTCTTCATGGCCATTCTTATTTCATCGATAGCCCCACACACTTGTCTATCTCACAACCACCCTTTCTCTTTAGAAAAGATGCTGCTAAGTTATAAGGGTATAGATACTCAAAACTAGTACCTTCCTTATGAATTATAGGCTTTGGCATAATAAAGAGTCGTTTGTCCCATTTAATGACTTCTGTCCTGACCTCTTCCTTGTCAGAAAGCAAAACCACAAACTCTACTTTCTTTTTGTTTGTACTTTTGCCTATAGGAAAAAAATGTCTGGAAAGACTGTTAATACTGGATATTTCTGGATCATGGGATTTTGTGTGTTTTGTTGCGCTTTTGAGTATTTTTCTGTATTGACTTCATTTTAATGGACTTTTTTCTAATCAAAAAAATAAAGTCATTATTCTGAGGGAAAAAAATAGCAAAGTGACCATCTTTTCACATGTGTCAACCCAGTTTTCACTTACTGTCAGCTTCAGTCAACTCTGTGATCTTCTCAAATTCTGGCTTAGAAAGGTAAACTCCAAAATGCTGAAGACAAGTATTCATATCCTCATAATCAATATTTTCATCTTTAATTTTATCAATGGCTTTAATGACATCAGTCAACACTGAAAATAAAGCAGTATGCTAATGAGTATTAAATATAAGTCAAAAAGAAAACACCAATAGTAAGATGAATTTTAGTTCTAACACTAAATAAACAAGCATAGAAAATAACTTCAGAAATGTTATATATGAAAAGAATTACCAGAATCTTTAATACTGAAAACCAACAAAGTACAAAATGAGAGCCAAAAATATATTCTACTTTGCTATAATCTCTGTATCGAAGGAAGTGCCAATTTAATTGCAATTTAAGTGCACAGGAACAAAAATATTATACAATTTCCCCATTTAATTTTCTAACAATTTAAAATTTCTTAGTAGTCTGTTTCTCAGTAGCAGATACAGAAATAAGTAGAAAACTTTCAATCCTGAATAATGAATTGGGGTAAGATTTTGTAGCAATACATGGCTCAGTCCCTGGTTAATCTTAGTTTATCTTCTGTGTACATAAATATTATCACTTGGAAATAACTATCCCACATGTCTTTTTATGATACTTTGGAATATATGCTTCACAAATTTGGGCAGTATTCCCTCCATTAAATTTAAACAAATTTTTACTGCAATGAAAGCTTTAATGTTTATTTTTGAGAGAGAGAGAAAGGCACAGCATGAGTCAGGGAGGGGCAGAGAGAGAGGGAGACACAGAATCTGAAGCAGGCTCCAGGCTGTCAACACAGAGCCAGACATGGGGCTCAAACTCAGGAACGGCGAGATCATGACCTGAGCCAAAGTGGACCCTCGATCAACTGAGCCACCCAGGTGCCCATGCAATAAAATTTTCTTAAAATAACTTAGAAACACATAGAATTATTAAGGGGGTCGACAGGTATGCATGCGGGTGTGTTTTTGTGTAAATTTTGGAACAAACTAAACTCAAATAGATTTTCTCTAATAGAAGATTAGGATAGGTAAAGTGAGGAAGCTGGGCAGTGGAGGGCATTAAAGCCATTATCAGGAGTTAATCGACTTTAGGCAGTCACTGGACGTCATTATGGATTACTAAACAAAGAAATGATCAAAATGATGTCTGAATTAGATGATTCTTAAAATGATTCTTAAAAAGGTAATTTTTATGTATAAATATGTAGAACAAGATATATGATACTATCTTGTGAAAGGAATTTTTAGATGAAAAAAATTCTCACTTAAAAGTAAATAGCTGATGGGGCACCTGGGTGGCTCAGTTGGTTGGGCACCTGACGTCAGCTCACGTCATGATCTCATGACTCATGGGTTTAAGCTCTGTGTTGAGCACTGTGCTGACAGCTCAGAGCCTGAAACCTTCGGATTCTGTCTCCATCTCTCTCTGCCCCCTCCCACTCTCATTCTCTCTCTCTCTCAAATATAAATAAACATTAAAAAAATTTTTTTAAAAAAGTAAACAGCTTGTGAGTGATGTCAGTAAGATGGTTGAGTAGGACGCCCTGGACCCTTCTTCTCCCCACAAACACACTGATTCAGCAGAAATTAAAAAATAAATTCCTTTTGTGAGAAATTAGAAACTAATGGACAGGCTCTTGTATCCCAGGAGAATGCAAAACCAGACGTACTGAAGCTGGTACAGAGATTTGGGACACCCTCCCACAAGTGCTGCCTCCAATGCAGCACCATATGATCCAAAAAAGACTCTAGCTCCCAGCTTCACCCAAGGGGAAGAAGAGTTTGGTCCACATATCCAGAAATTCAGCTTTTCCAAAATGCCTCCCCAGAAGATTGGCGTCTGTTTTGCCAGCCTTGGAGCTCTGATGGGTCTAGCACAGTCCAGTATTTGGGGTAGAATAAAGCGATGGCTTGGGCTGGTAGAAAGCAGTGATCCTCCCCTCTGTTCAGCACAGGATTAGATTAAAATTCCGAGCTCTTAGTTTCCTCCTGGAGAGGTAAAGAGTTTATCCAGCACATCAACTTTTTCAGGGCGTCCCAAAGAACCATCAGCTATCTTGTCAGTCCTAGAGCCTGGGGAAGGAAAAAGGTGGTAGAGGCCTAGGGCCTATCAGGCTGGGCCGATGGGTGGGGGTCTTCTCCTGTATAGGGACAGTATGTGAGGACTGGGAGAGCTGCCTGCTTTTTCTCTTGCACAAACACCAACACAGAAAGTCCAAATGGAGATTTAATGACTAAAAAATATGATGACTGAAATTAAAAGTTCAGTGGATGGACTCAACAGCTAAAAGGAGGAGAGAAAGGTAAGAATCAATGAATTGAAAGCAACTGAAATCATCCAATGAACAACACTGAGAAAATAAACTGAAGAAAAAAATGAACAGTTCCAGAGACCTGTAGGAATATAAAAATGATGGACTCAACAGCTAAAAGGAGGAGAGAAAGGTAAGAATCAATGAATTGAAAGCAACTGAAATCATCCAATGAACAACACTGAGAAAATAAACTGAAGAAAAAAATGAACAGTTCCAGAGACCTGTAGGAATATAAAAATGATCTAACATTTGTGTCCATCAGAGTCCCAGAAGAAAAGAGACTTAAAAAGGCACTCAAAGAAATAATGCCTGCACACTTCCCAAATTTTTATCAAGAGACATTAACCTACAGATCCAAGACGAAAGTGGACCTCAAACAGGATAAATCCAAAGAAATCCATGTCAAGATCCATCATAATTAAACTTCTGAAAACTAAAGACAAGGGAACATTTTGAAAGCAGCCTAAGAAAAACACTATAGGGAAAGAAAACCAATTTGAATGACAGAATTTCCAGCAGAAACCATGGAAGCCAGAAATAAGTGACACAATATTTTTCAAGTACTGAAAGTAAAGAACTATCAACGTAAAATCCCATATTCAGAAAAACTATTTTTCAGGAATGAAGAGGAAATCAAGATGTTCTCAGATGAGAGGAAACTAAAAGAATTTGTTGTCAGTAGACCTAAGAATGGATAAAGGAAGTTCTTAAACAGAAAATAAAGGATAAAACAAAAAAACTCTGGAATATCAAGAAGGAAAAAAGAAAATGGTAAGTCAAAATATGGGTAAATATAGTAGGCTTTCCTTCTCTTGAATTTTTTAATCAAGTCTGATGGTTGAAGTAAAAATAATACCACCTGATGTGGTTTTAAATATATATAAGGAAATATTTAAGGTAATTATATCATAAAGGAGGGAGGGATGTATATGGAGATAAGACTTCTGTATTTCACTTGAACTGGCAAAATGATGACACCAATAGTGTGATAAGTTATGTATATATACCTGAAGCAACAACTTTAAAAGGTATACAAAGAGATATACTCTGAAACACTATAGATAAATCAAAATGGAATTCTAAATATGGGCAAAAGATTTGAATATATATTTCACCAAAGATATATGAACAGCTAGTAAGCATGTGCAAATAAACTTGACATTATCAGTCATTAGGGAAATGCAAAATTAAAACCATAATGAAATTCCACTACACAATTATTATAATGATTATAAACAAAAAGATAATACCTAAATGTGGAGGATAGGAAGAAACCAGAATCCTTACACATTGCTGGTGAGAATGAAAATGGTACAGCCACCTTGGAAAACAGTTTGGTAATTTCTTTAAAAGTAAAACATAAATTTACCATATACACTAGCAATTATTCTCCTAGGAATCTACCCAAAAGAAATGGAAACATGTCCACAGAAAGACTGCAATGCAAATATTAATTTCAACATTATGCATACCAGTCCCAAACTGCAAATAAGCAAAGGTCATAAATTGGTGAACCATCAACAAAATGGAATATACCTATAAAATGTAATATGGACTTATTTAACCATACAAAGGAACAAACTACTGATACATACAACAACATGAATTAGCCTCAAAAAAAGTGAAGTCAGGCACAAAAGACCACATGTTTTATGATTTCATTTATATTAAATGTTAAAAAAAAAAAAAAGGCAACTTTATGGAAACAGAAAGCAGATCAGTGGTTGCCTGGGAATGGAGGTAGAGATTAACGGTAAATGGGCACAAGAGAATTTTAGGAGTGAAGGAAATGTTACAAACCTGGATCGTGTCCACTTCTGATTATATATCCCAAAGAATTGAAAGCAGGGGCTCAAAGAGGTATTTGCATACTCACATTCACAGCAGCACTAGTGACAATTGCCAAGAGGTAGAAGTAACACAGGTGTCTATTAATGGATGAATGGACAAACAGAATGTGGCATATACATGCAATGTGATACTAGCACGAAAAGGAAAGAAAAATCTGGCACGTGCTACGACATGGATGAATCCTGAGGGCATTATGATAAGTGAAATAAGCCATTCATTCATAAAGACAAATACTATATGATTCCACTCAAGTATCTGGAGTAGGCAAATTCACAGAAACAGAAAGTAGAATGATGGTTGTCAGAAGCTGGAGAGGCACAGATGGGTAGTTGTTGTTCACTGGGTATAGAGTTTCAGTTTTGCAAGATGAAAAAGTTCTAGAGATTCGTTGTACAACCGTGTGAATATACGTAACCCTAATGTTATTGAACTGTACAGTTACAAATGGTTAAGATGGCAAATTTTATGTTACGTGTTAGATACCACCATTAAAAATAAATTTTAGGGGCACCTGGCTGGCTCAGTCCAAAGAGCATGAGACAATTGATCTTGGGGTTGTCAGTCTGAGCCCCATGTGGAGTGTAGAGATTATTTAAATAAATAAAACGTTAAAATAAGATAAATTTTAAAAACAGTATAATGGGGGAAATGGGAGGGAGAAGTCGGCTACAACCAAGACACTACTTCACAAAACAGCAATGAAACGGTGACTGAGTTCGTGAATGAATGATTACAAGGTAAAGCACTCAAGAAATTTGCTAATAATTGTCTTTAAGAACACCACTTAAGCAATTCATCGTAACTGACAAATTATAATGTAGCTTTTTTTTTTAGTTTATTTATTTTGAGAGAGAGAGAGCACACAGGGTAGGGGCGGAGAGAGAAAGAGAGAATCCCAAGCAGGCCCTGTGTTGTCCACAAGAAGTCCAACACAGGGCTTGAACTCACAAACTGTGAGATCATGACCGGAGCCGAAACCAAGAGTCGGACGCTTAACGGACTGAGCCACCTAGGCGCCACAATAATGTAGTTTTTAACATGAGACTTCATGTAAGTATAAGAGAAAAATCTCTTCCTTTGGATTAATTTTTCTCTATCTGAGAAATCCTTTGGGAAGACACAAAAAGCTTATCTTTCATTTTTAGCGTATGAATAAACAAAAGGAAATAAAAACAGCAAGGCTTAGTATCTTTCATTTCTCATTTTAATCTTGCTGAAACATATTTAATTATTTGCATAAAAACCCAAAATCATTGCAAGCAAAAATTTTTAACAAACTGATTGTGGTGTTGATTGTATGACTCTATACATTTCATGAAAATTAGTGCATGAGTGAGTTTTATGTATGTAAATTATAGCTTAATACAGTTTTTTTAGAAATGTTCTAAAACAAGGGAAACAAAACCAGTATTTCATTCAAACAAGTTCCTTATAAAAAAATTAAAAATCAAATCACCCATCAGTTGCTAAAAATGGGGCTAATCACCTGTTGGAATCCCTCATTACCTTACTATACATTTATGTAGTACTTTACAGTTTTTAAAATCCATCTAACAATTCTGTGAGGGAAGCAAGTTAGCTATCACTACCCTAATACATCAAGTTTTCATGGCTTGCCTGAGAATTTCAGAACTATTAAGTATCTACCCAAAAAGCAAACTCAGTTCAGTTGAACCTCTTTTCAACCTAACCACTTCTTTCCTTCCAAATCATTTTAAAATAAATTTCCTACCTACCATCACATTCAGGAAGACTTTGCTCCTTGGAGAGAGCGCTCATAAAGTCATCTAATTTCACCATTCCATTTCCTGTAAAATAAAGACTTTAGATCATGCATTCTTTATATTTTTGCATAAAAGGTAAATTCATAGTTTCATACAACTATGAAAAAAATTACTTCTTCACTTCATCATAATTCTATTTCTCCTTTCATATCCTGTCTCCCTAGATGAGTCTCTGAATTAGGTCAGTTCGTTTCATTTTGATAATTACTCAATAATTTTTAAATACCTATTATAAAGTGCAATGGACTGAGCTAGGTCCTCAATTTTTGATAGATATAGGAAAAAGGAAAGGTGACCATATAGATGGACCATGAGAAACTTAAGGAGTCTATTTCATACCATCATGAAAACCCAGTCAAAATGCTATCCATTAAGACACCTTGACAATACTGACCAATCCTGACAGACCCAAGTGTCCCCATTACTATCAGCTGATCCAATTAACTACCTATTTTTAGATATACACCCTCCACAGTGATCCTACCAATCCTGATAAGCAACATGCAAGGGCTCAATAATTTTAGTAGCACCTACACCTTAGGTTTTTTTTTTAATCTTCTTTCCCATTTGCCTTAGCTAAGAAATTTTGCTCAGGTTCTAAGAATTCATTTCTAACATATTCCCAAGTCAGTCTTTCCCCAAAATGTTGCCTCTGCCCTCTCCTCAGCTGAACTTCTGTTGTGGATGGGTCTTACTTAATGATAAAACAACTTCTCCAATACAAAAGCTCTTCCTGGAAACTTAAAATCTGCCTTGAACTTAGGCTGGTGACTGGGATATGCTATTTAACATCTAGATGCTAATCATCTGCCTTGATTGGTTAAGTACCATTAGCCCTAAATTCCTAGTTGTAGCACTTCCTTACCATTTTGGAATCTCCGGTTATTTCTTCTTGGATGCTTAGGCTATTTGCTCAGAGATTTTTGTACCCCTTGGATTTTGTGCTCTTATTGCCTGAACCTCCCTACAACTGGGCCAGCCTTTCCAGTACCTGTCCCATACGGGAAGGCATAGCTAGGGATAGTGATAGAGTGTTACATAACAGTTCTGAGATATAAAAGGCCTAGTCCCTCCAAACCAATGCATTAGGGCAGATTTTCCAGGAATTTTTTTTTCCACTTTCCATTTTTATATCTGTTCTTTTAGAATCTTCTTTAGCATGGCCCATTCTGTTCCATTCCTAGTTGAGAACTTACTCCATCATTTAATACTATCCCATAAAAGTATCTAATTTTTTCGAAAAGTTTGGTATTATCAGTCTCACCATTTTGAGTAGTCTTTGCCACAATCTCCTTGAACTCTTTGTCTGATAAAGTAACTCCTATTGAAGGCAAAATGGATTGAAGTTCTTCTGCAGCAATGTAATTTTCTTGGAGTTTATTGATAGCTTCACAGATGTTTTGTAAATATACAAAATGTAGAAGACTATTCAGCCACAGAATTTATGTGTCTTAAGCAATAATTAGCACCCAAAGTCTTTAGCAATTAGAAAACAAGTTTTATCTAATTATTATTACTTCATATGACTGCTTTTTTCTTCATATTTCTGTTGTAGCTTACATTATACCTAAATATTTCCCATATAGCTCAAACAGAAAACAATCTTGAAGTTCTATAAATGTTTATAAACTACTTGTTTGGAGGAACAGACTGTTCCAGTGACCCAGCCAATGCTGCTTGGTTCTGATTAAAATATAATGAACGAGTTCAAGAGATCACAACAACAAAGTGTTTTGTTTAAATTCCAGGATTCCAAGCAAACAATGAGAGTTCTTCCCCTTCCCATCATTTTAGGCTACATGTTTTCAGTTCACAATCTTCAAAATCATAAAATCTTAGCAGTAGATACGCATGGCCGTCATGAGTCCCCTAATATCATGCACTGAGATAGGCATAGTATCACTTCTCTGTAATTCCCACCAAAAATGCATAACCTGAACTTACAAAGAAATATAAGGAAAACCCAAAATGAGGGACATTTTACAAATTAACTCGTCAATACTCTTCGAAAGTGTCATGGTCATGAAACTATCCTAGATCAGAGGAGACTAAGGGACACATGACAACTGAATGTAACGTGTGACCCTAGATGAGACCTTGAACCAGGAAAAATACATTTATGGACCAATTGAAAAAAATTGAATAAGGTCTTCAGAATAGTAAATAATATTGTATCAGTGTCAATTTCCTGATTTAGTTCACTGTACTGTGATTATACAAGATCTGAATACCTGGGAAAACGAGATGAAGAGTATATAGAAACGTCTTTCCCTTTGTGTAATTCTTATGATTTAAAAATTATCATAACATGAAAAGTTAAAAATGTTTTTAAAATGTATATGAAATGACAGTCACATTTCAGAAATGTTCAACTACCATCAATTTATCTTGAGAAGTTATACCAGATAAACTATTTCACACTTCTCTTTACAAAGAATAGTAAGTATGGCAAAGGTTGGCGACACCAGCAAGATAGATAAGCACTTTCTTCCACAGGCTTCTTCTACCCATGGGCTAAATGCCTACTATTCCACTGTTCCTTTAACAAGTGTTTTAATCTTACTGGAATATAAAGAACTCAGAATTAGGAATGAGGCACAGAGTAATAGTAGTGTATCAGTAAAGGAATCAGAAAGAACATTGTTGTGCCTCCTTAAAAGAGCACATTTTCTGTTCAACTGAGTTGTTTAAAATATGTATTACTGTGTAAGAACCACTAGTATTTCACTAAGCACTCATTTTAACAATTACCTTCAATATTAAATGCAATAAAAAGATAAGTTTCTTTCAAGAAAATAAACAACTTAAGTAACTTCAGCCAAGGACTATAGGAAGGAGTATTTAATTAAGTTCCACACAAAGGACTTCTGTGATAGAGGTACCACGGAAGGAGGAAACTATATATTGGTTGGAAAACCTTGCTCATCTTTGAGAAAGACCATAAAGCCCTGGGGACCCAAACTGTAAAATAGTAGTTATTTTATCTTTCTTCATATTCCCATGTCCAAAAGAGATGATATCTGAAGCATTATCATATATTGGATATGGATATCATATATTTAAATTATGGAACCTGAACAAAAATTTCACATAGACTCCTTACATATTTAGTTTAAAAATTATAAAATAAGCATTTCCAAAAGAAAACAGGCCCTCTATTTCTAGGGAACTTGAGTGAGTTGAATTAATCTCTGAATAAACTTCTTGGTCAAAGTTAGGCATCTGAAAAAGGGAACACAACCATCTAAAAAGGCACAACTTAAAACCACCCAAACTGTAAAATAGTAGTTATTTTATCTTTCTTCATATTCCCATGTCCAAAAGAGATGATATCTGAAGCATTATCATATATTGGATATGGATATCATATATTTAAATTATGGAACCTGAACAAAAATTTCACATAGACTCCTTACATATTTAGTTTAAAAATTATAAAATAAGCATTTCCAAAAGAAAACAGGCCCTCTATTTCTAGGGAACTTGAGTGAGTTGAATTAATCTCTGAATAAACTTCTTGGTCAAAGTTAGGCATCTGAAAAAGGGAACACAACCATCTAAAAAGGCACAACTTAAAACCACTGTGTTGTATACACTGATCTATATACCAGAAGTGGTGATTACTCAATAGCACTGACAAATGAAATGCAAACAACTGTCTAATCAATGGTTAATTCAGCTTGTTTCTGTGATGACTCAAGAACTCAAGGACCTATATTTTGACTTACATATATGATACTGACCCAGAGCATTCACTGCAATCTTTTCTTTCGACGAAACCTGTTTTAGGAGACTGGAATGCCTTCTCACAGCTGGCTTCTGAAGTTTGGGGATACTAAAATTATCACTTTTATCCAGAGACTTTTTGAGGCTTGTAATGCTCTTCAAGCTATGTGACGTAGACTTTGAGTCATGAATTTCAATCTTCTCTGAACTTTTCTTAAAGTTTATGCCATCCTTTGAATATGGTTCCCAGAATCCTGTATCACTGCTATCAACCCCATTTAGGAATTTTTTTATTTGCAAAGGATTTTTTGATCTTTTAAGTTCAAGGTAATCATTATCCTCCATAATTTTATGATATTGGAGGTGTTTTCCATTTAACTTTGGGAATAATGATGGTTCACGTAGTCTGGAAGAGAAACTGCTTTTCATCCTATACTGTGGATAACATTCTGATATATTTGATAACTTTCTGTTTGAAGTAGATTCATCCAAGGCTGATGATTCCATACCTGCTAAGCAAGAGAAACATATTTAATTATTCTATTTACCTGTACCATTTGTAATAGTTTTTAAAAAGTAACAACTAAGTCCTCATGAAAACTATTCAAGAAATTATCAATTGCTTAAATAAACAAAGTTTAAAAAGTTAAATAAGGTTAATATGTTGAAAAACTAACAGAGCTGATAACTAAGACTGAAATATTAACTAGGTTAAATATAATCTTCTGGTTTAATATATTTAAATTCTTTTATCCAAAGCTATTTGAAGTTGCACCAAATCAAAAGTGATAGCCTACTGAAGGTTGTAGTTCTCATTCCCCACTCTGCCAATTTTGAAAGATTATAGGCTAAATATGCCAATACAGCTACAAATCCCTTAGTTATGAGCATACTGAAGTATAAGGAAGTTGGAGTGGGGAAATTTTTATTTATAAAATCAGAATACAGGGGCACCTGGGTGGCTCAGTTCGTTGGGCATCCCACTTCGGCTCGGGTCATGATCTCACTGCTCATGGGTTTGAGCCCCACATTGGGCTCTGTGCTGACATCTCAGAGCCTGGAGCCTGCTTCAGATTCTGTCTCCCTCACTCTCTGCCCCTCCCCCACTCACGTTCTGTCTCCCTCTCTCTCAAAAATAAACATTAAAAAAATTGTTTTTCATTTAACATCAGAATACAAATATTTACTCTCCTAAAGATTCTCAGTACTTGTGGGAAAAAATAGTTTGTATATAAAATAACCTCTTCAGAAAAATATTAATACAATGTCCCACTGGGGCTTCCTTTATAAAATTCATCTGATGGCTCAGAATAGTACCTTACATTTGAATAACACATTTTAAAGTATTTCAAATGTTATAATACTTGATTTTATGATAGACTATTATTCTCCTCTTAGAAGTTTAAAATATGTTTGATCATTGAGGGCAAAACTTATAAAACATTGTCTGAAGTTTTCAGTGTGTATAGTGGTAATACATAATAAAATTACAGCTTAACGGAGGGAGGGTAAAAAGATCTATATAAGGGTAAAACTTCTATATTCCACTTGAAGTGGTAAAATATTTATTTTAGTATACTAGAAAAGGTTAAGTATGTATACTATAATCCTTAAAACAACCACTGGAAAAATACAGAGATATAGTGAAAATACATATAGAATAAATTCACATACTAAAAAAATGCTCCCCAAAAAAGAAGGGAGAAAATGGTTGAAAAACAGAGGAAAAAATAGAAAACAAATAATAATATGGTACACCTGGTCTGAATGTATAAGTAATTACATTACATATGATCTAAACACTCCAATTAAAATACAGGAATTATACAAATAAATACAAAAAACATCACCCAACTCTGTGTGGTTTACAAAATACTTCAAAACTGGTGATATAAGAAGGTTAAAAGTAAAAGGATGGAAAATACTTACCATCTAAGCACTAATCAAAAGAAAACTGGAGTTATATTAGAATCAGAAAAAGTAAACTTGAGAGAGAAGAAAATTACCAGTGATCACATACATATTGCGTAATGATAAAAGAATCAGCTCACCAAGAAGATAGAACTATTCTAAATGTGAATTCACCTAGCAACAGAGCTTCAAAATGCATGAACCAAAACCTGACAAAACTGAAAGGAGAAATAGACAAATCTACAATTATATTTGGAGACAGTGTTCCTTTCTCTATAACAGAACTAGTAAAAAAAATCAGCAAAGATTCAGAAGAATGAATAACATGAATTATTATGCATGGGAGTGGGTATGTGATTATTAGTAATATCTATGTCAGAAAAGAAAAATTAATGAAAAAACTTCCACATCAAAGACAAAATTAGAATTCAAAATAAACTTTGAAACGTTCAGGTAATAATAGCAAATTGAACAGCCTTCAAACACTCCATTTAAACTAAGGAATTTTGGGGATGCCTGGGTGGCCCAGTCAGTTAGGTGTCCAACTTAAGCTCAGGCCATGATCTTGCGGTTTGTGAGTTGGAGCCCCACATCAGGCTCTGTACTAACAGCTTGAAGCCTGGAGCCTGCTTTGGATTCTGTGTCTTCCCCTCTCTCTGCCCTCCCCGGCTCGCTCTCTCTCTCTCTCTCTCTCAAAAATAAACTAAAGGAATTTTTAAAACATCACAAATCCATAATAACAAAAAGAAGAGGAAAAGAAACTACTACAATTAAATTTTGGAATCTGAAAGCTGATGAACTTAATAGACCTGAAAAGGCTGAACCATAAGGCAGAATGGGGAAAGCCAAGAAGCAACCCAATTCATAACACAAAAACTCCAAAAGCTCATAAATTAGTAGCATTTAGGTATCTCTAAAAGTGAGGGTAAGAGTGAAGCTAAAAAGAAAGAACTGGTTAAAATCCCTTTAAGTAGTAATTTGATACCTAGGGTCTCTTCACACGGCCAGATATTCACTTTTATCCACTGGGCACAGCCAGTTATTGATCTTCTCCTACACCAGCAGGAAAGTGACAATTCATCAGAAAGGGTTAAACACAAGGTCTCTGGATTATGGAATACTAAACACAATAGAGGGTAGGAGTATTACCTGCAAAACTCGGAGGGAGGCTTACACTGAATAATGGGAACTTCAGTCTTTCGTCTTATTTAACACCTGGAATTCTATGAAGCAAGGCTATACCTCCGGGAAGGATATTCAAAGTTTCTTTGAACACTCTGACCATCTCAAAAGGAAATATACCCTAAAGACAGTCATATTAAGGGTTTTCCAGGCAAATAGCCCAGCCAGACCACCCGATAGCAGGGTTTCTCAATCTCAGCAGTACTGGCATTTTGAGACAGATACTTCTTTATTGAGAGAGCTGTCCTGTGTATTGTAGGATACTCAGAAGCATCCCTGGCCTCTCACCACTTGATGCCAGTAATACAGACTGTGATGACCAAAAATGTCTCCAAATGTTTCCAAATGTTCCTGGGGGAAGGGGAAGTTTGGGGCAGGGGGCGGGGGAAATCTCCAAATCATCTCTGGTTAAGAATCATTATCCTACAGCTCATAATCAGCTAGTTTTGCCCTCAGTCTCAGAGCTTCCAAATAGCTTTTGAGTTCACCATTCTCAAATATGAGTAGACAACCAAAGATCACCAGACATTTGAGGAACACTCCTAAAATGAAAAACAAACAGAAAAAAATAACTTGGAGGAGACAGAATATGAATGAAAAAGGAAATCTCGAAAGCATTGCAACAGAAGTTCTTAGTTGCAACAGAAGATATTGTTTGTGGAACAATAGAAATGCCCATGAAATAAGAGGAGGATATTATAATAAAATAACAGAGGGGAAAGAAATTATTGGAAATTTAAAAGTACAAATGAAAAACTAAATAGAAGCATTGGAAGATAAATTTAAGGAACTCTATCAGAAAACATAACAAAGAGTGGCACCTGGGTGGCTCAGTCAGTTAAGCATCCGACTCTTGATTTCGGCCCAGGTCATGATCTCACAGTCGTGAGATTGAGCCCTATGTTGGGTTCTGCACTGGGTGTGGAACCTGCTTAAGATTCCCTCTCCCTCTCCCTTTGCCCCTCTTCCACTCTCACTCATGAAATAAATAATAAATAAATAAAGCATAACAAAGAGACAAGAGAAAAAGGTTAAAAAAAAAAGGAATCATCCCATTATGTCACATATCCAAATATCTAGAGTTCCACAGAGACAGAAAAAATAGAGGAAAGGAAATCATCAACAAATTATTTTAATTTTCCAGAATCAAAGGACGCTGTATTAAGCACAATCGTTACAAAGAAACTTCTTTCAAGGAGACTTTCAGAAGACTAGAAAATATCCTATATGCTTGGAAAAAAAAAATCAGTGTCAAAGTCAAGAGTCAGAAAATTTTGCACTTCAATGGAAATACTGAAAACTAGAAAACATAGAAAATTATTTACAATCTAGAATTCTGTACCCAAACTATCAATAAAATATGAAGACAGAATCTGTCATAGGAGGAGAGAAGTGAAAAGTCTCCAGCATGTTAATGAAGAAACATCTCAAGATGACAGTTGCACACAAAATGTAGAGGGCAACAAATTCATACTGAAGAACATCAAAATACTCTAAAGAAGATTTCTTCAAGAAGACAAAACTACTAGAATACCTTGTGCAGACAAACTTACGAAGAGGATATTTAGACAGTTGGCAGAGTCTAAGCTTCAATCAGTAATATATATACTTTTTTTTTAAACCAAGCAAATAAGTAAATAAGACAACTCAAAGAGGGAAAAATTGTACAGAAAGAGAAAGCAGCCACAAGATACTTACATGTGGCTCAGCAGTGAATAGTGTGTACATAAATATATTAACATAAATACAGAATTAAAACTTACTCAATTACCCTATGACTATATTAGGAGGATGGATAGGTATGGGAAGTGGATGTGGTGGGGACAGGGAAAATGAAACAGAGCTAAATCCTTATTTTTCATATTAAGGAGTTTACTAGGTCTACCCAAAATTTTAAAAAATCAACAAGAAGCAATACAAACATGTTATTTACAGTCATGAAAACAAATATCAGGTAATCAGCTAAAATGTTTGCCTCTGGAGAAACTGAGGAAAGGATCAGGCAAGAGGCTGCTCTATTTGTAGCAAGTTTATTAGAACTATATAATTCTTTTTTCTAATCTTTTTAAATCTTTATTTATTTTTGAGAGAGGCAGAGACAGACTGTGAGCAGGGGAGGAAGAGAGAGAGAGGGAGACACAGAATCCGAAGCAGGTTCCAGGCTCTGAGCTGTCAGCACAGAGCCCAATGCGGGGCTCGAACTCACGAACCGTGAGATCACGACCTGAGCTGAAGTCAGACACTCAACCAACTGAGCCAAATTGAGCTTAAAATTATACACATAGATAATCTTGACCAAAGGATGTCCGGACAGAGAAAGAAAAGGGAGTGACACCATGTGTAATAGGAAGAGATTTTTAAAAACATACTTAATGGAGAAAAACAAAACTAATCATGAATGATACTGAATAATATACTAAAAACAATTTTTAAAAAATGTTTTAATGTTTATTTATTTTTGAGACAGACAAAGCACAAGCAGGGGAGGGTCAGAGAGAGAGAGGGAGACACAGAATCTGCAGCAACCTCCAGGCTCTGAGCAGTCAGCACAGAGCCTGATGAGGGGCTCGAGCTCACGGACCATGAGATCATGACCTGAGCCGAATTTGGACATTTAACTGACTGAGCCACTCAGGCACCCCTATATTAAAAATTTTTAACTGTCAATGTCAGGATGTCAGAATGACCCACAAATTGCAAATTACATTTTTTTTCTTAGTGTTATTATTTTGTTTTAAAGTTGACTTCATGTTGCAAAATATTAAGGGAAAGATAAAAGAAAGTTATGGTAGTTACATAATCAATACTGATTAGGTATATTTAGGATTTAAACTTTTATCTAAAGAGTTAGAGTAATGGGGGGGGGGTGCACACGGGTGGCTCAGTCGGTTAAGCGTCTGACTTCAGCTCAGGTCGTGATCTCGCAGTCTGTGAGTTCGAGCCCCGTGTTGGGCTCTGTGCTGACAGCTCAGAGTCTGGAGCCTATTTTGGATTCTGTGTCTCCCCCTCTCTTTCTGCCCCTCCCCCGCTCACGCTCTGTCTCTGTTGCTCTCAAAAAATAAATAAAACATAAAAAAAAATTTAAAAGAGTTAGAGTTAATGGGGTCAGAGAAGGCTTTCAGATTCCATACGATAAAACCTACAAATTAGGATTTAATTTAAAGGCAATTTATTTATAAATAATACTTGCTGTAGCAACAAGAGCTCACTTACAAAAATCTTCATACTGGTGCTGTAGTTCATCCAAAATAAATAGAATATCTCTAATATCCACCATGTGGTTACCTGTAATAGAGTTAAGTTCAAGTACTGTTATTTCTTTTTTGAACACAAATCTAGTTTCCATCCCATTCTAATACAAAAACAACACAGAGATGTGTGAAAGTAGGAACAGAGGTTGTGAATAATATCTAGAATTGTTAATAGCTCAGTATACACTGAAAAATAAAAGACCATTATTTTCTTTTTCCCTTAATAAAAGAGTTTCCCATCAAAAGAAATTAGTCACATTTTAAGCTCCACAGCTAGGTAATCAGGTTAATATTTCATTCATTTAACAAATAGTGTTTTGAGAATTTACTATAGGTAGAATTTCAAGTTTTAGCTCTTTTGTCTTTCTCACTGGATTGTGAGCTCTTCAAGAGTACAGGATGTCATTTGTTTCCCCAATGCCTAGCAAATTATATACTTCCTAGCACTTAAAAACTAATTTTTTTGAGGGGCACCTGAGTGGCTCAGTCAGTTGAGTGTTTGACTCTTGATTTGGGCTCAGGTCATGATCTCAGAGTTCATGGGTTCGAGCCCCACGTTGGGCTCTGCGCTGACAGTGCAGAGCCTGCTTGGGATTCTCTCTTTCCCTCTCTCTCTGCCTCTCTCCCACTTGCACTGTCTCTCTCTCAAAATAAATAAATAAACTTTAAAAAAATTATTTTTTAAAAATTATTTTTGATAAAACAGGGAGGGGGACAAAACATAAGAGACTTGTAAATATGGAGAACAAATTGAGGGTTACTGGAGGGGTTGTGGGAGAGAGGGTGGGCTAAACGGGTAAGGGGCACTAAGGAATCTACTCCAGAAGTCCTTGTTGCACTATATACTAACTAATTTGGACGTAAATTTAAAAAAATAAAAAATTAAATAAAAAAAAATATTTTTGAATGAATAAATATACTAAAGGCTGTAAAGAATCATGCAATGTCTACATTGTGGATAGCAGTAAACCATTTACTTAGCGTCTTACACATGTACAGCACTCCCATAATTATAACTTCCTATCATTCCTGCCCTTGCCTCTGTCTAAAACCATTTTCCTTCTTGGACAGTGTATGACAGAGAATGGGGTCAGAGACAGTGACCTCAAATAATGTTGTTCCAATTGGACACCCAATAGTTCTTGCCTCCAAATGTCTGACTTCGCTTGACATTCAAGGTGAGAAAGACCAGGTGTTGACTTACCTACTTATAAAAATACTAGGTTTGTTCTTCAGCCTATGCCTAAAAAATCAACTATTCAGTTATAAGCATAAGCAAAGACCCTGAAAAGAAGATGCCAGTTTTTTTTTTTTTTTTATTTTTTTTTATTTTTTATTTATTTTTCGGACAGAGAGAGACAGAGCATGAACGGGGGAGGGTCAGAGAGAGAGGGAGACACAGAATCGGAAACAGGCTCCAGGCTCCGAGCCATCAGCCCAGAGCCCGACGCGGGGCTCGAACTCACGGACCGCGAGACCGTGACCTGGCCGAAGTCGGACGCTCAACCGACTGCGCCACCCAGGCGCCCCGAAGATGCCAGTTTTTAATGCGCCTTTTGAGTCAAAGAATTATATACACTATGGTTTTGGTGTTGGGTAAGTGTGATTCATTCTGCTTCTTTGAAAATTGGTAAGCTATGTCAGGTCCAGGACTTTAAATCACTGCAAAGCAAGTAAGTATTTGACCCAACCAAAGAAGTGCTAGACCAATTGATGTTAAGTTGCCTTCTGATTAGAACTGCTTCTTACATTCTGGGTTTTTTTTTAATTATTTTTAATGTTTATTTATTTTTGAGAGAGACAGAGACAGAATGCAAGTGGGTTGGGGCAGAGAGAGAGGGAGACACAGAATCTGAAGCAGGTTCCAGGCTCTGAGCTGTCAGCACAGAACCTGACGTGGGGCTTGAACTCACGAGCCACGAGATCATGACCTGAGCCGAAGTTGGACGCTTAACTGACTGAGCCACCCAGGCGCCACTCTTACATTCTGTTTTTTTATTTTCTTGGTATTTATTCTCATTCTGTTCTTGATTGTGGTTCTAACACCCCAGTGAACTTCTGGAACTTCTGTAGAGTCCATATCCCAAGTTCTTAGATCAAAGCATAAGTCCTAAAATAAATCAAGGCTTCAACCCTCAAACTCGTGAATTTGATCTGTGTAAAGTTTCTGTTGGATCATCCACAAATTAATCCAATGGAGAAGGCTGTATTGTTTATATCTGGTCTCTACTTAAAGAACTCCCCTTTCTTGAAAGAGGTCCAACATTGACCAGTGAGCATGCAGTAGCCAACCATTTATAGATTTACTAGCTCTCGCTCAAATTCATTCCTTCTTCTATGCAATGACAAATACTTCTCACACACCTCTAAGACAAATACTATCCATTTATATAGTCTCTGGTGGCCAAATAAGCATTACAGAATCTGAAATTACTATTTTGACCCCTATCTAGCTTATCAAAACCTCAATGAATAATTCCTGATTGAGACTGAGACAATCAGTATAGTTACAGGTAGCATTTACTTCATAAGAGAAGTTCAAAACAGCTTCCCACTCTTACATTTGTCCTTCTGGAGGAAGCTCATATTGGAACTTTCCTTTCCATTCAACCTGGAAAATGTAACTATCTAATGTGGAAAAAAAAGTATCCTAATCATCAAAATCATATTCAAGGCAACATTACTTTGAAGGTGTAAAATGACTATTAACACATTTCCATAATCTCCACAATAGCTCCACGATATCAAAGACCTTCTCATCAAAAATCGTGCTAGTTACTACTTTTCACCCAATTCAATTACTAGATCGGTAAATACCAGGAGAGAAAAAACTACTGCACCAATATCCTATCTCAGAAACCAAACTACCAGAACTGTCATCAAGTGATTTTCCATATTCCTCTTGCCAGATCTTAATGAAGCAAATGCTTATTGGACTTCCTTGCAAATTCCAGCGGCATTCCTCTTCATCATGCATACTCATGAAGATATTCTCCATGTATCAGTATTGCTCCAAAAAACCAAACCAAATATAGAAACAAGATGTTAAAACAGTACCTATACCAGGGTGCTACGACTTCTACTAGCAGGATAACCGACTTATATCACTCCTTACTTCAAAATTCCGTTACAGAAGAATCCATATCTCTTACCGGGGTAACCCAAAACTTTTGGCATTCTGAGGGTGTCCTTTCCTTTAATGTTTAAGTAAAATAGCCCCGACCCCACACCATACATTATATGAACAGCAATCAATACTCCCTCCAAAATTTGAAGATTCCTGAGTGTTTTATACTCTGGCGGTTGATTTTCGTTTTGTTTTCTATTCCCGTGGACTCCTGATCTCTCTCACATTATCACATCCTATAGGTGCTATCTTCTCTCCACCCCAAGCCTACCTAACACAGAACCTACAGACCTTTTTCCTTTAAATCCACCCACCACATGACTAACACAAGGCTATTGTATATAACCAACTCTTACTAGATAACTTGAAATTAATGAGAGTAAGGGATTTCTTTATAGCACAGCAAGCACTACATAGTATTGTCCTAAAGTTCTACAGCCACTCTCTATTGATTGCTAGACCCCCATCCAATCTTAGGTTCCCTCAGTGTTCCTCTTCCAGCTGCCGATTAGCCACTGTTGTATTTTAAGTTCCTGTTGTTTTCTTATATAGAGTACTTTACCTTACCTTTTTGCTCAAACTAGGTATCTCCCAATAGGCTTTAGCTCTCATAATCAAACATACCTGTTAAAATGATTTTCCTAGTCAAAAGACAAGGACCTCCCCTATGAGGAATTTTACCTTCAGTCACAACCAGGTTATTAAAAATGACAAAATGAAAAAATCTTATTCTCTCTGGTTGGAGGAGATGGAGTGAAGGGTGAGACTTATTAATTCATTCAACATATATTTGTTGAGCAGTTAATATGTGCCACAAGCACTGTATGGAGTACTGAGGATACAATATTGAGCAAAAGTACACATGATATCTGCTTTCTTGGTATTTAGTCTTATTTGAGATACAGATCTTCACAAAACAATAAGAAATAGGGGTACCTGGGTGGCTCAGTCGGTTGGGCGTCTCATTTTGGCTCAGGTCGTGATCTCGTGGTTTGTGAATTCGAGCCCCGCGTTGGGCTGGCTCTGTGCTGACAGCTCAGAGCCTGGACCCTGCTTCAGATTCTGTGTCTTCCTCTCTCTCCCTGCCTCTCCCTCACTCACACTCTGTTTCTCTATCTCTCTCAAAAATAAACATTGAAAATTTTTTTTTAAAAATATAAGAAATAAAAATTGCAACTGTGATTAGTGCTGTGAGAGTGTATGAGAACTTGACCTAGTCAGAAAAGTCATGGAAGCATCCTTAAAGAATAGAGTGGAGTTTAGATCCAAAGTATGAGTCGTAATTCACTAGGAGGGAAAGAATGCTCCAGGAAAAGAAAAGAATATATGTAAAGGCTATGGCAGGAGGAAGCCTGGTATATAACTGAAACTCTAAGAAGGCACAGTAAGCAAAGCAGAATGTGGTCTGAGATGACGCTGGAGATCTAAGGTAAAGGCCAGACATTGCAAGTCCTTGTACGTGACCTTAAAGGGCTCTTCATCCCAAGAAGTATTATTAGAGTTTATGCAAGGAGGTAACATGATCAGATGTGTGGGGTTTTTTTATTTTTTTATTATGTTTATTTATTTTTGAGAGGGGAGGTGGGGCAGAGAGAGAGAGGGAGACAGAATCTGAAGCAGGCTCCAGGCTCCGAACTGTCAACACAGAGCCCAACATGGGGCCTGAAACCACAAGCCTGAGATCATAACTTGAGCCAAAGTCGGACACTTAACTGACTGAGCCACCCAGGCGCCCCACAGATGTGTGTTTTGAAAAGATCATTCTGGCCATAGTGTTAAGGGGGATAAGACTGGGTGTGGGTGGGGGCACCTGGGTGGCTCAGTCGGTTGAGCGTCCGACTTCGGCTCAGGTCATGATCTCACAGCTCGTGAGTTCGAGCCCCCCGTTGGGCTCTGTGCTGGCAGCTCAGAGCCTGGAGCCTGCTTCGGATTCTCCCTCTCTCTCTGCCCCTAACCCACTCGCATTCTGTCTCTGTCTCTCTCAAAAATAAATAAACATTAAAAAAAAAAAAAAAAAAAGACTGGATGTGGGTGGACTTGTTAGGATGAACAGTGATGGTCCTAAGGAAAAATTATGGTAACTTGGACTAAGGAAATGGTGGAAAATAGAGAGATTTAAGAGATATCTAGAAGTTTAAAATAATAGTAATTCACAACGGTTGCATGAGGAGAACAGAGAAAACAGAGTTGTCAAGGATAATTCCCAGGTTTCTGCTTCCTATTTCTTGAGACTATTCTAGTGCCAATAGGTTCTATTTAATTCCTACAACAATCTATGAAATCAGCATAATTTTTCAGTTTAGCTCCCCAAGTACAAAGCCTAGAAATCCAGACCAGAATTCCATAAGCCAAAAAAAGAAAAAAAAAAAAAAAAAAAAAAGCCACAGTGGTTTCATATGTAATTTCTGTTGCTTCTGGTAGAGCATGCCCTAAAGGCTATTTAATAATATGACTTGAGATTAAGCTTTAAAATCCCTATTTTATGGGCATCTTTATGCTCCAGAACATCCCTCCACTTATGTCTATCAACCCAGAACTCACCATAAATGACTACCTACTAAAATCCATGCAGCCTGGTTCTATCTTCACACTACATCCCAGCCACCAAAGACCCCCTAAAAGCCACCACTGACAAATGACAAAAACCTGTGGAAGCCCATGGAAAAGGATGCCATGTCTGATAATGTTCCTGCCATATTTACACAAACTGTTCCCTCAGTCTAAAATGTCTTTCTCATTCTTCATTACCACCTTCAACCAACTAACCCCTATTGATCCTTCAAGATTTAGCTCAGACATCACATTCTCTGATTATCTTTCCCTGGTGTTTCCAGTATACATTTGCAGCCTAACTACATTCTGTAACAGTATTTGCTATATACGACATTAAATTTTCATTTTATTTGACTCTTTCCACACTAGAATGTGAACTCCTTTGGAAAAAGAAATGTGTTCTATTCATCTCTGTATCACCTTGCATAGTTCCAAGCACAGTAGATATTAAATGACTGACTCATTAAATACATGGATAATCAATGAATCAATCATTTATCAATCCATTATTATCAGACACCCCTGGTGACATATAAACATGTAATACAAAACATCTGCTAAATATATTCATAATGTTTTTTTAAAAATCTACATTTTGCAAAGAGTAACTGAATAGCATGAGAAGATTGTGTAATCAAAGCTATCTAATAAAGTTAAAAATTCAAGAAATTTAGGTCTCCTAATTTGTGAAGCCAATGCCCTTGACATTAAAGAAACCATCTCTCCACAAACAAGAAATGGAAAAGAGAGGAAAGTTTGAAAAGAAAATAAATACATTTTTCTCTTAGATTTTTATCAAACATACCAAAATCTAATAATTTTAGAAATTTCTCATTTAATTTTTCTAGACTATCTCTTACCACAGACACCAGTAAGCAATGTTGATAGGTGGCAAGAGGTTAAGAATCAAGAAGGAGAGATAAAGGATGAATCAGAGCACTGATATCCAAGAAAGATATATTTACATAGTAATTCAAATAACTCACTGTCTATACTAGCATGTTTTATCACTTCCTGAAAAGTTTCAGGAATTACAGGAATATCCATGCTATCCAAAACAGCAGCCAGTTCATCAGTCGCAACTCGACCACTTCTTATCCTACAGAAAATCTTCAAGGCATTCTGGAATGCTGCAAAAATATAATAAACAAAGAAGTTATTTTATCATGAGAATCAACAGCTTTTCTTGGAGGGGCTGATTTTGTGTCAACAGCCTACCAGGGTACAATACCTTTACATAGGCATAGGGTTTTCTAAAAATTTACCTGCAAGTAGGCATTTGCCCAATTCCATTTGCCCAATTTATATTAGGACCACATTCCTAATATAAAATGTAATTTTTGCTATTATCACTATTGATATAATATTAGCAAAGATAGGTGGTATTTATTGAATGCTATCTATATGCCAAACATTGTGCTAAAAGCTATAGGCATTGTGCTAAAAAGCTCTGGATTATCTGATTATTCTGTATTCACTGCTTAGTTAAGCCTTGTAACTAAAATAATTTCATATCTATCAGTGGTATAATCTATAATAGCAAGGCAGCTTAATCTAAAATTTGAGGGCATCATTAATTGTTTTAAAATGTAATTTAGAAAAAATAGCGTAAAAGAAAGAACAGAATAGATGCAAAATTTCTCTTCAGATTTTTTTATATTACAAAGAGTTTAGCAATGGTTTAACCACTATTTAAAGGTCTTCTATTTCTCCACAGAAACTTCATTTTCTTATGCTAACAGTCCTTAACATCAAAAATGAATTGGAAAGATTTGCAACAATATGGATAGAACTAGAGTGTATTGTGTAAGTGAAATAAGTCAGTTAGAAGAAGACAAATATGTTTTCACTCATATATGGAATTTAAAAACACAACAGATGAACATAGGGGAAGGAAAGGAAAAATAAGATAAAAACAATAAGAGACTCTTAAATACAGAGAACAAACTGAGGGTTGCTGGAGCGGAGGTGGATGGGGGATGGGCTAAATGGGTGAGGGGTATTAAGGAGGGCACCTGTTGGGATGAGCACTGGGTATTATATGTAAGTGATGAATCAGTGGATTCTACTCCTGAAACCAATACAACACTGTATGTTAACTAATTTGACTTTAAATAAATAATTTTTTAAAAATGAATTGGAAAGAACACAGTTAAATGAAAATATTCATATTAATGAGAGAATTTTCCCTAAACAGATGTCCTCCTTAAAATCTAAACAGATTGATACCTGTGTCCTAATGCTAAATTTAAGTGATCCTCAGACTACCGCACCCCTTAATTTGACAAGGAAACACAATTCCCATAATCAACTTCAGAGAGCGAATCACTTTTTGTCAGACTACATTTTCTCGGAATTCAGGATATAACAAGCCTAGTGATCCACAAGTTCTTAGATTTGCCCAATCATGGAGGAAGAACTGGGCATTATTCACTCATCCAACCAACCAGTTGTTATTGACCAGGCGAGCAAAAGTAGCAGAGGAAGGACCTCTGAGAATCCTCTCCTCCATAAAAGCCGTGAGAACACGGACGCAAACTGTCAGAATCAACTTTTTTCAAAACTCTGGCTATAAATCAAAGGCTTAGAGTAATCCAAAGAGTGTTTTCTTTCAGAAAAACGGCTGAACCTCAGTAATAGTGAGCTTTGTGGCATTTTAGCTGGCCATTGTTCCCATCTTACCATCCCAGCTTCCCAGGAGCCTTGAAAACTAAGAGCCTACCCTCATGATGAAAAACAGCAGCCTGACAGCCAATGGAGAAGAATGAGTTTGGAACTTCTTCAAAGCCCCATTCTCTAAGAACTGTCATTATTAGACCTGTCTTGTGGCTCCCTGGAAGACCCTACTTGCCAAGCTGCCTTATTTGACCGGACTCAAAGCTTGCCCAAGGCAAAGAGCCTTTTCCCTGGAAGTACTCCTCAAACACAATCAGAGGCAATTAGTTAACATTATAACGGTCTGAAGTGGTGGGTAATAGTTGGAGCAAGCACTGGATGTTACATGTGAATGATGAAGCACTAAATTCCACTCCCGAAACCAGTATTATACTATATACTAACTAATTAGTTTAAGTAAAAACTTGAGACAAATGAACAAAAACCAGTCAGATTCAGGAGCCCTGCTCTTAAATGCTATTGCTGCTCTTCCAATGACATACTAATATTTTTTAGGATTAAAAAAAAATTTTTTTTTTGGGAGAGAGAGAACAAGGGAGAGGGGCAGAGGGAGGGAGGGGGAGGGAGGGAGGGAGAGAGAGAGAGACAGAGAGAGAGAGAGACAGAGAGAGAATCCCAAGCAGGCTCCATGCTTAATGTGGAGCTTGACTTGGGGCTTGATCCCACAACCCTGGGATTGTGACCTGAGCCAAAATCAAGAGTTAGATACTCCACTGACTAAGCCACCCAGGGGCCCCGACCCACTGATTTTTAAAAATCAAATAAACCCACAACTGTACAAAGAAGAAAGATAAAAGCAACACAAATTTCCCAACCAGGGCATGCAAAAATGATGCATTTTGATTAATATCCTACTTGGATACCTTTCTATGTCTCTTTACGTTCATCAACGATTGTGAACATTTCACTCAATTAAAACAGTACATATAGTATACTGCCTTTTCACTAAAAATATGCCATGGACCTATTTACAAGTCAATAAATGTAGATTCATGCCATTAAAAAAAAAAACAATTGGGGCAAATAATAGGCTAGCAAACAAGCTTAAAAGGAAAATCTGGGAAATGAGACGTCTGTAGAGGCCTTTGAAAAGTTCCAACATATTCCTGAGCATCTAGATGGCCACACACATAAACAGGTCTGTACCCAGGAATACCAGAGTAGGTTCTGAACTCTCAGGTCTGGCTTACGTTGAGGATATACACACGCAGGAAGTGAAGGCTAAGGAAGAGTTGAAAACTATCTGTCTGAGTGTTGAAGGCATGCCCCAATGCACACATAGGGTCCCTCTGGTTCTCCTCTACCTAATAACTGGCAACTAATTTTGACTTGAAAGGAACTTAAGGACACAAGCACACATATATAAACTATAATGTGAAAATAAATATGTATAAAATATAAAATATAAGAAAAGATATTCATTGTGAAAGTGTCTCTAATAGGAAGATAATTAGAATCAATAAAGGATTAGTTAAATAAATTATAGTACATCTACATTTTTCAGACACCATGCAGCTATTAAAAAATAAAAGGATCGAGCACCTCAGTGGCTCAGTTGGTTAAGCATCTGACTATTCTGGCTCAGGTCATGACCTCATGGATTGTAAGATCAAGCCCCACATCAGGCTCTACACTGACAGCATGGAGCCTGCTTGGGATTCTATCTCCCTTACTTTCTGCCCTTCCCTCACTTGCTCTGTATCTCTCTCCAAATAAATAAAAATAAACTTAAAAACAATTTTTTTTAAGTAAAAGGCTGACCTACACTTACTGGCATGGGGAAAACTTTCCAAGACATATTACTCAGTTAAAAAAAAAAATCATGCTAGACAACAAAGTACATAGCATGATCCCTTTCTCTTACAGTATAAGATGATCATATTTTTCCCTTTTATTTTCTTAGGGTCTCTTGATTTCTAACTGTATGCTTGATCTTTTCACTTGCCTCTATAAGACCCAGGTACTCTAGTTCTCTTCTGCCTAGTAACTGATAACTCATTTTCTCTTACAAAATATGTAAATATATACATTCATAAATGCACATAATAAAAGATGCTAAAGTCAACATTAACTTTAATATAGGAAGGATTAAAGAGGGTATTTTACATTTATATACTATTATATTGCTTGGATATTTTACTAAAAATAGTGTATTTGAGAATTAGGCATACTGTTTTAAGAGGAAGAAAAGAAATTTGGCACTTCTTGGTTGGTCTCAGAACATTTGACCATAAATAATAAATAAGGTCAAAATAGAAAACCAGAACTTGAAAAACAAAGGAATACATGATAGCTCAACTGTGGCTCGACAAGCAGGCAGTACTTAGGCACCCAAACACACTTACAAATCTAGTCAAGAAAAAGCTATAACCTGAAAACCAAGTAGACAAAGAGGAAACCCAGTGCTATAGGAGTTAATCAAAATGCCAAGTAGGAAGAAATTCAAAGAGGGAAAGCAAGCCAAGCATCACATCTATATTGCTAATTGATGCATACGGTAATGTATTAAATAACATTCACTACATTAATGAATAAACATTAAAGAGTTTTACTTGCCTCTTGCTTCTTATCCAGGTATATGAAGATTATCACATTCATATATCCTTGATTCCAAGAAAATACAGGCTGATTGACAGAAATATATAATCCCAAGGACAGATCATAGGAATTTGATCTTGCCTAATGGCAAAACCAAGGAACTGGTTTTTGTTTTGATTTGTTTTAACCCAAAGAACTGTTAAAATTAGGTCACAAACCCTAGAGATCTCAGAATATTGGAAGCACTGTTTCTATCAGTAACATGAATATTTCTTCCAATCACTTTCTTTGCTATTTATAGGAGTGTAAACTAAAAGTTGTTAGGAGATCCATCAGTGTCGGAAATTTTTAGGGAGAAATGCAAGCAGATTCCAAAGAGAGCAAAGAAAGTACTATTCACAATGGAGAAGAAAACAGATATGAGATTTCAAAGGGAAAAAAAGAAAAAAACACATGAACAAAGAAAGGCCTGGAAACAAGAATGAAATTGGCATGTATAGACATTTGTGTCTATAACTGGAGCATGGGGTTCTTGCCTGGAAAAGATTCTACCAAGAGGAAAGTGGCAAGAAAAATTATAAGGGGGTGAGGATGTCAAGCATAAGGGTTTGGACCACATTCATTTCATCACAGGAAAAGCATCTAAATTTTTGAGCAGGAGAATGATATGACAAAAATCGTGTGTTAAGAAAATCTAGCAGTTGCATGCAGGAATAAGTGGAGATTATGGATAGAAAATTAGGATACTAATTGGGGTGGACAGGTTTTTAGTGCCTTTTATGAAATAACTCGTGTCTAATTTTTCTCAACCTAGGCTACAGGGGAAAAAACTATGTAAGAGATCTGAAAAAAACATAAATTCATATAACCATCCCACCCTAAAATCAGTGACAATCAACATCATTCTTTTCTGCAATTTTGAAGAATCATTTTTTTTTACCTGGATCCTGGGAGACCAAATAACAAACATCATTCACAGTCTTAAGGAAATCTGAAAAATCCAGCATTCCATTAACTATAATAATGGTTCAGAAACAGAAGGAAAAAAACTGCATTAGCAAACTCATTAAGAACATAAGATAAAAATGCAAACTAAAAATGTGAATAGAATTAACTGATAGTCTAGAGGAGCATTAACATTAAATATAGAATGTAAAAAGAAAACCTATCATAAAAACATAATTACACATTTTAATTATATAGTAAATAGTGCCCAGCAATAATCAAAATGATATAGATTAGAATTTAAGATACTGCAATATTCTTTACTCAAAGCTCTAATTTTTATACTTGTCATTAGGTGCAAAAAAATCATGCAATTTGTCAATTTTACATATATAATGGTTTTACCTGAAAAGAATAGGACTGATTTCATCGTGTTCTAGCTAAGACCCTCTATACCAGTGGTTTTAGGGGAGATTACAGATCCAGATGAGACTCTAATGAAAGCTTTGCCTCAAATCATTCCATCTCCTTCTCTCCTCTCCTCCTTTCTTCTCTCTCTCTCTCTCTCTCTCTCATTACACACACACACACACACACACACAAAATGCATTAAACAAATGCACAAAATATTGCACAATATTAAAATCTTCATCCAAAAAATCATCTCATTTATCACGCAAAAAGTAATGCCCATTTATTAAAAGAAAGAAAGAAATCTAAATTGTACAAATGAAAATTTCAGTAAGAAATTATTGCTTGGTTTGAGTGAGAAGTTGAAATTATGGAGCTTTTTTTTCTGCATGTTAATGCACAGGTCATCTCTGATGAGCAGCTAGAGCTGAAAATCCAGATTTACAAAGTGTGACAAAACACAGAATCAGGATTCTTCTGCCTCATTTTCTAGACAAGCATAGATCTGTGTCAAGCAACATCTTAATTTTTCAAGATTCTTCAAGTTAAATAACTCTAATGTCATTTTCCTCTTCATATAGTAAATGAGGCCAATTTTGAAAGGGTTTATCTGTGTTTGGAAGAAACTTATTATAAATTTACATTTTAAATTAATGTAATCTGAACAAAGTAACTTATAAAAGAACATTTCAGTGCTTCTGGTGGTCTGCAGGCTTCTACGTTCAGAGAAATTGACAAGGCTTAGTTGTTCTCATTTCTAAACCACAGAAACACTTTCTGGATTGGAAAATTTGTCAAGTTGTCTACCTCAAAATTTTTTTTTCAGTGTAATAACTTGAGAGTGGTTTCTCCTTTCCTTCAAAGAAACAATGAAACATTTGTGCAAATTTCAATCAATTATTTTGATTTGTTTTCTGACTTCTATGTGACTTAGGTTTAAACAAAAACCTTATAGATAAAACATCAAGAGCACAATCCATACAAGAAATAGTTGTAGACTAGACTTCTTCAGAAGTATGAACTTAAGTTGAAAGATATTCTTCAAAAATTGGGGTGGCTGGGTGGCTCAGCTGGTTAAATTCCGACTCTTGATTTTGGCTCAGGTCATGATCTCACAGTTGGTGAGTTCAAGCCCCGCATAGGGCTCTGTGCTGACAGGGCAGAGCCTGCTTGGGATTCTCTTTCCTCTCTATTCCTCCCTTGCCTGTGCTCTCTCTCACATATCCAGTAAAGGACTCGTATTCAGAATATATACATTCAAAATGCAATAGTAGGAACACAAACACATTTTCAATGGGCATAAGATATACAGGTAGCAAAAAAAGCACATGAAGATATATTCAAAATCATTTGATCATTCAGGAAATGTAAATTAAAACCACAATGAGAAAACACCATACATCTATTAGAATGACAATTTTTAAAGGCTCACCAATTCCAGGATTGACAAGGATGAGAAGCATCTGAAACTGTCATAAATTGTTCATAACAATGTAAAATAATTCAGCTGCTTTGCAAGCACAGTTTAGCAGTTTCTAAAAAATTCAAATATACCTACCATATGACCCAGTTATCCTACCATCAGGTATTTACCCAAGATAAGTGAAAGTATATGACTACACAAAGACACATAAATGAATGTTTACACCAGCTTTATTTGTAATAGCCAAAAACTAGAAGCAATCCAAACATCATCAATTAATGAATGGATGAACAAATCATGGTACATCCATAAGAGAGAACGCTGCTTAGCAATAAAAAGAAATAAACCTGATATGTACCAAAGCATAGATGAATCTCAGTATAATTAAGCTGAGTGAAAGAAATCAAACTAAAAAAATGAGTACTTACTGCATGATATCATTTATATAAAGTTCTAGAAAATACAAACAATCTGTAGTGACAGAAGCAGGTTAGTGTTTGCTTGGGAAGTAGTGAGGGGGGGTTGTGGAAAGAGAATGGGGGCTTACAAAGGGGTATAATGGGATTGAGTTTTCACAAGTATATACATATGTAGAAATTTTCAAATTGTATACTTTAAATATGTCAAGTATATACCTCAATAAAACTATAAAATATGCAGATAATTTAAAATCCATTGGAATAGCCAATTCCAAAAACAGTACAGAGGTTTTGTCTAAAAATTAAAAACAGAACTATCATATCATCCAGCAAGCTCACTTTTGGATATATACCCAAAGGAAATAAAAGCACTGTCTCAAAGAGCTATGTGCACTTCAAACATTGCAGCATTATGCACAATAGCCAAGAAATGGAAACAGCCTAAATGCTCACCAACAGATGAATAAAGAAAATGTAACCTCTATGTATATGACATATTCTGGAGGGTGGAGGGAATGGGCAGATGTTTGTCAAAGGATACAAACTTTAGGTATAAGATGAACAAGTTCTGGGAATCTGATGTACAGCATGGTGACTATAGTTAATAATACTATATTGTATCTTTGAAATTTGCTGAGAGACTATATCCTAAGAGAGTAGTGTTCTCATCACACACAAAAAAGGTAACTATGTGAGGTGATGGAGATGTTCTTTACTTGATAGCTGGTAATCATTTCACAATGTATATGTATATCAAATCATTATGTTGTACACTTTAAATATATGCAATTTATATTTGTCAATTATATCTCAATAAAGCTGGACAAGATAACATGACTTGACATAAACCATGTTCCTATAGGTATATGCATATCCTATGACCCAGCTTCTTCATTTCTAGAAATCTATCCTATAAAAATATTTACACAAATGTGCAAGAATTGATGAACAAGGATGCTCTTTATAGCATTATTTGTAATAGCAAAAATTTTAGAGGTAACTTCACCATTAATCAATATGAGACCAATTAAAATGTATATAACAAATATCCAGGAAAAACACCTACCAAATTATTAAGTGTGTACTATGAAGAATTGTAGGGAAAGATTGAGGTGAAGAGATAATTTTCGTTTTGTAATTTGTAAACTTCTTTAAGCTAAAAATACTAACTTAAAACAAAAAAACCTTTATATTCAGTTATTAAACTTTTTCTTGTATTTGCAATTTTTACCAAGATATTCAATATAGGTCTACATTTTTTCAATGTAAAAATTAAGGAATAAAAATTTAAACTAACATATGTTATCTAAAATTGTTTGTATGGACACTAATAATGAAGCAGCAGAAAGAGAAATTAAGAAAACAATCCCATGTACAATGGCACCAAAAATAATAAAATACCAAGAATAAACTTAAGCAAGGAGGTGAAAGATCTGTACTCAGAAAACTATAAAACATTGATGAAAGAATGTGAAGATAACACAAACAAATGGAAAGACATTCCGGGCTCACGAATTAGAAGAATATTGTTAAAATATCCATACTACCCAAAGCAATCTACAAATGTAATGCAATCCCTATCAAAATACCAACAGCATTTCACAGAACTAGAACTAACAATCCTAAAATTTGTATGGAAACAGAAATGACTCCAAATAGCCAAAACAACCTTCAAAAATAAAAAGAAAGCTGGAGGTATCATAATTCCAGATTTCAAGTTATATTACAAAGCAGTAGTAATCAAAACAGTGTGGTACTGGCACAAAAATAGACACATAGATCAATGGAACAGAATAGAAAACACAGAAGTAAACATACAGTTAAATGGCCAATTAATCTTCAACAAAGGAGACAAGAATATGCATTTGGAAAAGAGAGTCCCTTCAACAAACGGTGTTGGGAAAACTGGACAGCAACATGCAACAGAATGAAACTGGACCACTTTCTTACACTATACACAAAAGTTCAAAATGGACTAAGAACTTAAATGTTAGACCTAAAACCATAAAAATCCTAATAGAGAGCAGAGGCAGTAATTTCTCTGACATCAGCCATAGCAACATCTTTTTAGATACATCTCCTGAGGCAAGGGAAACAAAAGTAAAAATAAACTACTGGGATTACCACAGAATAAAAAGCTTTGGTACAGCAAAGGAAACAACCAATAAAACTAAACAATAACCTACTGAATGGGATAAGATGTTTGCAAATGACATACCCAATAAAGGGTTAGTATCCAAAATATATAAAGAACCTATATAATTCAACACCAGAAAAACAAATAATCCATTTTAAATGGGCAGAAGACAGGAACAGACATTTCTTCAAAGAAGACCTACATATGGCCAACAGACACATGAAAAGGTGTTCAACATCACTCATCATCAGGGAAATGCAAATCAAAACCACAATGAGATATCACCTCACACCTATCAAAATGGCTAAATTTAAAAACACAAGAAAAAACAAGTGTTAGCAATGATGTAGAAAAAAAAAAGGAACCCTTGTGCATTGTTGGTGGGAATGCAAACTGGTGTAGCCACTGTGGAATACAGTATGGAGATTCCTCAAAAAATGAAAACTACCATATGATCCAGTAATCGCACCTCTGGGAATTTACCCAAAGAATACATAAACATTAATTCATAGGTATATAGGCATCCCTATGTTTATTGCAGCATTACTTAAAATAGCCAAATTATGGGAGCAGTCCAAATGTCCATCGATAGATGAATGAAGATGTGGTGTGTGTGTGTGTGTGTGTGTGTATATATATATACACACACACACACACACACACACACACACACACACATACAATGGAATATTATTCAGCCATAAAAGGAATTAAATCTTGCCATTTGCAAAAACATGGATGGAGCTAGGGAGTATAATGCTGAGTGAAATAAGCCAGTCAGAGAAACACAAATAGCATATGATTTTACTCACATGTAGAATTTATGAAACAAAACAAATGAACAAAGTGGTGGGGGGCGGGGGTGGGGAACAGGACAAACCAACAAACATACTCTTAACTATAGAGAACAAACTGGGGGTTACCAGAGGGAAAGTGGATGAGGGGATGGATGAAATAGGTGAAGGGGATGAAAAGTATACTTATCTTGATGAGCACTGTGTAATATAGGGAATTGCTGAATCACTATATTGTACACCTGAAACTAATACAACACTGTATGCTAACTAACTGGAATTAAAATAAAATAAAAACAAATAAAGTAAAATAGGTTGTATGGCTTTGGAGTAGACTTTTATCTTTCTGTCCCTCAGTTTCCCCAACGGTAAATCCAGGTAATTGGAAGAAACTCCATCTGAAGTCTTGAAATCTAAAGTTCTAAAGATTTATTGCTTTGAATTTCTTTTTTTTTTTTTTAATTTTTTTTTCAACGTTTTTTATTTATTTTGGGGACAGAGAGAGACAGAGCATGAACGGGGGAGGGGCAGAGAGAGAGGGAGACACAGAATCGGAAACAGGCTCCAGGCTCCGAGCCATCAGTCCAGAGCCTGACGCAGGGCTCGAACTCACCGACCGCAAGATCGTGACCTGGCTGAAGTCGGACGCTCAACCGACTGCGCCACCCAGGTGCCCCTGAATTTCTAATAACAGTATTACTTAAAAGCCTTAAAATGTTCACATCCTTTGACCTAGCAATTTCAATTTTAGTAACCTATCTTTTGCCTGATGAGATAAAGAGAAAAAACCCAGCTTATAACAGCAAAAATATTAGAAATAACATATTTATTTAGATTATTTGTTATATAGCTTATTTTTCAAAACAATTTGTTTTTGTGCTTTGATCTGTTCCACAGAATAATTCACAGCTGCCAAAAGCCAAGCTCTCCAACCAGCCTGATGGCAGGGCCCGGGCGGTGGACGGATCGGGACTGCATGGTGGCGCACCGACAGCGAAGCTTCTCGTACTCCTGCTTTTATGTAATTTGGCCTTAGCATTGGTCAGGGAAGCCCCCCTACCAATGAAAGTACCTGGGGATTTGTCGGTTGGGGAATTGCCCATGACAGGCCCCCTGGGAAAAGGACCACGGGGGAAAGAAATAAGATTCCGCAGGGAAATTATGCGGGCCTATATCCAGCCCTTGCCACCCCCTGTAAAGACTCCCCTACCTAAAGGAAGGATAGCCCCATATATTTCCCAGCCAGGGAGGGGGACAAATGGATTTGAAATCCCCACCCTGGCAACAAAGGAATGTATCTATGGATACAAATTACTCCAACCCCTAGGCCCACTTGGCCCCCAGGAGGCATTCCAGATGATAACTGGACCTGGTGGGTTAAGGTACAGAATGGTTCATTAGTTCCTAGGTATACACTGTCTCCCTGGGAGCGCATAAGGCGTGGGTTCCCAGGGCCCTCTTGGCTCCCTCCTGGCACCCCGGACCAAAGCGAATAACTTTTGTTCCTTATACGCAAATGGTTCAAAGAAACAATTAAGAAGTCATGTCCCTGTAAATGTTCCACTTGAGGTGTTGAGAGATAGATGACCTTTCATGAAAATAGCAAAGCAAATGCTTTATAGACTATAAATAAACATAGATACATAATGAAAATAATATGAAGAAATTAATCAATTTCTTGTAACGTTACAAGAAAATAACCATGTTGTCCCTTAATGGGTGATTACACAAAGGAACATTTTTAGAATTAGGTAAAGCCAAGAAACATAGATGACGCACGCTACAAGGAAATTGCTAACAAACATAATGCCACGTTTGCCGCAATAAAGCGGCCAGTCTAACACACTGTTGTTGTCCGTGTCCATTTGTTATTTTCGCCGACACCGTGAATCCTTCAGGAACCCCAGGACCTGCTGGGGCTGGACCCTGGCACACAGCCATTTAAAAAGGCAGTGTTGGGGTGCCTGGGTGGCTCAGTCGGTTAAGCGTCCAACCTCGGCTCAGGTCATGATCTTGCGGTTTGTGAGTTCGAGCCCCACGCCGGGCTCTGTGCTGACAGCTCAGAGCCTGGAGCCTGCTTCTGCTTCTGTGTCTCCCACTCTCTCTGCCCCTCCCCCACTCATGCTCTGTCTCTCTCTCAAAAATGAATAAATGTTATTAAACATTTAAAAAGGCAGTGTGGATCTGTATTTATTTACATGGAAAGTTGCCTAACATATAAAGTTAATAGAAAAAGGTAACAAAATTGTATGCATGTGAGTCAACATATATTTTTTCTAATTATGTGTTTATGCATATGTATATACCACAGTTACACACATACACGCACACACATGCTTAGAAAAATCCTAGAAAAATATATGTAAAAATACCAAAGTTCAGCTCTGGGTAGTGGGATTACACATAAGTTTTATTTTCTCCTTTCTATTCTCCTATGCTTTCAGAGAATAAAGTTATTTCCACTTTGAATAATTATTTTAATAATAAATCTCCAAAAAATTATATGTCAAGAGAATTAACATATGGATAAATAAACATGTCAGAAAAAATAGAGTTGCTTTTTAGTCTTTCTAAAAGTTAGATTTATATTTATTTTATTTTTGTACCCTCTGAAAGTTGTGCACAGTAGACACTCAAAAAATGTTGGGGTGACTCGGATAGATAGACGAATGCACGCTATTGTAACTTGTCAATTCCTGTTAGGTTGCTAAGTAACATTCTATTGGTGGTCCATTTGACTCCTAGTATTCTCCATCTACAAATTTTTTATAATAACCAATCCACATCTTTTATTTGAGTAGCTTGATGCTTTTAACCTCAGAGTATTACTGTGTCATTGTTGGTATTAAGTTTATTTTATTTCTGACCAATCCTTCAACTTATCTATACCATTTTTATTCTAAACTTATTTCTCCTCCTTAATAAGCTTGGAATGATCTGTAAATGTAATCAGTTCTCTATTTATTATTTACTTCTTTAAGTATTGGACACTGACAACAAAAGAACAATTACTTTTCCAGAGGTTTTAAAATAAAATTATTAGGATTTTGATTTGCATTTTTTTGACTACTGAGGATGGAAAATATTTTTATATGATTATTGGCTACATATATTTTCTTTTATGTGATATTCTTATCCATGTGTCTTACTCACTTTTCTATTCCATTGTTTGTTACTAATTTGTATGAGTTCTTTACACATTCTGAAAACTAATCACTAGTCACTTCTGTGAATTGCAAATATTTCCAAGTTCATAACTTGTCTTTTTACTTTAAAGTGTCTTTTGATAAATAAAAGTTCTTAATTTTAACATAAATATATTAATCTGGTCTTTTATACTCAAACACTTTTGCCTTAAGAAATCTTCCCTATCGTATGCAAGTAGCAAAAATTAAAAGTCTAAAAATATCAGATGTTGATGAAAGTATGTCATAATCCAATCTAGTAATCAACCAATCCAATTGTACCGGAGGCCCAATTTTTTAATATTATCGTAAATGTGCAAAAAAAGTTTTTAGAACATATTATAAAGCTTAGCTTTCCTATGATTTGTAATTAATCTGACCAACATAGAACTTACATCCATGTTTGCAAACCTTAAACTAATAATGAAAACACAAAACTTACCATCAATATCAACAGTCTTTAGTGCCTTTTGCATTTCCGAATCACTTATAAAAATCTTCAAGGTGTGATGGATCATTGGCAGATCATTCACATAAATTTTACCACTTTGAATTTTGCTAAAAATTTTACAGGCCTTCTGAAGTGCTAAATACACACGACAAAACGGTTAATTAATTCAAACGAATAATTATCGTCAACCCCGCTACACTCTCTCCCAATGAAAAAAACAACAATGATCAGTAAAGGAAGAAAGAGGAGCAAGTCTTTGTGTTCTAATTCTTTGCTTTAAAATCAATCTCATGATTTCTTTAGGTATGTCTAGAGTTAATGACCTCCAAGTCTACAAGTTTCCTAAACAACTCTCAGAAACTGAGAAAAGTCATGCAAAGCTCACATAGCAAAGGCAGTCACCATTTTCCCTGGGAATGTTTAAATCCTTCTTCCATGCTCCCATATCACTTGGTACATATCTCAGACAAAGCTATTGGTATTGTGATTGCTTGCATGTCAATATCCCTCACTCAACTATCAGGCTCTAGGGGGCAAGATTTTTCATTCTTCAAGTGCCAGTGTCTACTTCAGAACAGATCCTCAAAAAATGTCTGTTGAATTAAACTGAATTTAGTTCAGTGGGTACTACCCTTAGTTTTCAGAAAAAGAGGTGCTAGATGACAGTGCTAAATACCAGAGAAAGACTAACATATTGATAACAATGTGTTTTTTTTAATGTTTACTTATTCTTGAGAGAGAGAGAGAAACAGAGTGCAAGCTGGGGAGGGGCAGAGAGAGAGCGGGAGACACAGAGTCTGAAGCAGGCTCCAGGCTCTGAGCTGTCAGAACAACCTATGTGAGGCTCGAACCCATGAACTGCAAAATCATGACCAGGGCCGAAGTTGGACGCTTAACCGACTGAGCCACCCAGGCGCCCCACGATGGCTTTAATAACAGGAGTTTTAGTAGAGTATTAGGGGTGGAAACCAGGTTTCAGTGAAATAGGAAGGAAATAAATAATTAAGGAAACCAACTCTTTCAAGAAGCTTCTTTGAAAAACATAGAGTATAATATTGACACAGTCCCTGAGGAAGCATAAGAAAATTCAATGAAAGAAAATTAAGAGTGAAGGGATTAGTGACATGAAAGGGACTCTTCTCCAATGAGAAAATAGGGAAGGCTATGGATGTTGTTTACAATCCTAACAGTTCTCCTCATGAGGAAAACTTTTTTTCCTTTTTTTCTGTATCTATATGAGATGATGGATATTAATTAAACTTACTGTGGTAATCATCTCACAACATATGTAAGTCAAGTCATTATGCTATACACCTTAAACTTACACAGTGCTACATCTTAATTATATCCCAATAAAACTGGAGGATAAAAGATGTCTGGGGCACATGGGTGAGTCAGTTGATTAAGCATCCAACTGCAGCTCAGGTCATAATCTCGTGGTTCGTGAGTTCAAGCCCCACATTGGGCTGTGTGCTGACAGCTCAGAGCCTGGAGGCTGCTTACGATTCTGTGTCTCCCTCTCTCTCTGCCCCTCCCCTGCTCACGTTCTGTCTGTCTGTCTCTCTCTCTCAAACATAAATAAACATTAAAAATTAAAAAAAAAAAGAAAAGATGCCTAACATAGGGGCACCTGGCTGGCTCAGTTAGTAGAACACGCAACTTCTGATCTCAGGGTTGTGAGTTTAAGGCCCACGTTGAGCACAGAGATTACTTATGAAAAAAAAAATAAAAAGATGCCTAATATGATGATCAGAAAGGAAAAATATGCTAAATGACTCCATAAATATAAAGGAGAGGCCCAAGATACGGGAGAGTTCAGTGTCAAGAAGTGAAGGGGGAAAAAAAAGAAGTGAAGGGTACTATGTACCAAGAACTAAGTCCTAGTAAAATCAGTGACTCTAGTGCTTACTAATATATTCATTGGATGTAATATTCACACTTTTTTCCCAAAATATTTTAACTAAAATAAGCACATATGTTACATTTTGCCTATCAATATAACAGAAGATATTTCTAAAAAAAGACATTTATGAATCCTTATTTTACCTAGTTTGCTTATGCTTACTCACAGACTACAGCATTTGTCACATCATGTAATATTAGTTGATATCATATGCCATTAGGAGTAAAGAAAGCGACACTAATCACTGAAACAATTTCTAAAATGTACACAATCAGGTAATTTATTCAAGAAGTTCTAGAATCTATTATTACCGCTTAATTCTTGTGAGTGTAAGTGTCCTTGAGGTACTTCATTATATGATGTCTTGCAGAGGCTAGAAACCATTTCCCTTTTCCTGTCAAAGAAACAGCCACATTAGAAAGCAGCACAAAAACGAAACAAAACACCACACACACAAAATATTTATGCCATTTTTCCATTAAAATATTAGCAAGCCTATCAACAGTTTGAGATTCTCCAGTCTCTTACTCCATAAAAACCTTTGTTAAAAGACCATCCAAGTGATAGTGAATTATATACTCTTCATCCCAGAATTCCCACCTTGCTTCTTTTAGACATCTCTCTATGGAGCAGAATTTACCCTGGTCAGTAAGCAGTGCCCATGATTCACTATCCTTTGGCTGTCGTCCAATTTTTGCTACTCTTAATTCAAGTCACAGCAAATTTTATAGAAAGTTATTATAGAAAGGAAAAACAAGAGTATCTTTAAATAGCAAAGAATCCCAGATTCCACAACCTGTCAGTAAAAATTTTTTGAAAAGATGATTTATCTAATCACCTAACATGTAAATAACTCAAATCATAGAATGTTAGTGTTAGAAGAAATCTCAAGGGTCCGTCTAGTACAAGATTCTTGTACAGATGTGGAGACTGAGGCCCAGAGATATAAAGTGAATTGTACAAGAGCCTAAGCTAGCAAGTGAGGTCAATAAGGACCCAACGTTAAGTTTTTGAATTCCACATACAGTGATCTTAGCTCTACGCCACCCTCCCTAGAGCATAGTCTTAGTTTGCACAAACTATTTTGCATACTTTATGTGGAAATGATAGATGATTCTGAAAAGAAAAACCCAAATCTTAATGCAACATTTAAGGGAAAAAAAAAAAAAAAACAACAATGATTTAAATACCGAATAATTGAGGAAGATGTACAAAGGGGTGATAAAGTCTTGTGAACACTGTACTGATTCGGAAACTTGAGTGAAGACCTTTCTTTCTTAGTCATCTTCTCCTTCAACAGCTTCACTGAGGAAGAGGCAATCTAGAGCCAAATGCAGGAATGTTGGTGCCTGAGATCACACTGGTAAACCAGCATTACTGGAAAATAAACCTCTTAAAAAGATAGCTAATCATATCTGGGTTCCTCACTGATGTAAAATTGCTTTTTGTAATGGAATTAGAGTTTACATACACTAAAATTTTAAATAAACTATAGAATTTTTTTTGCAGAGTCATGTTTTTCTAAGTATGCAACTAAACCACCTTATTAATGTCGTGTCAATTTAAAATAGTGGATTTCACAAAGCAGGGCAAATCTATGGTATAGTGAAGAGAAGACCACCAGATTCTAGGCTACATATATGGGCTTTGACTAGATGAGCAAAATAATGTGGAGAATCAACACAGTTATTCAAATAACACAGGTACTTATGCTTTAAATCATCCTCATGACTGAGAAAATTATCCACTTAACATGTATATGCATAAGCATGATTCAAAAGTGGCAAGTAGCTGGGTAGACAGAAAAGCATCACTTTAGAAAATGAGGACTGTAATAATAGGTGTCTTCAATTTTACGTGGAGCCTAGAACCTTGTTTACATGGAGTCTAGGCCCCTTTTGAAGCACAGAAGTATGCAGAGTAAAATCTGTCTTTGTCTCAGCTCCAGGCTGGAAAAAAAAGAGAGAGAGAGAGAAGAAAGAGTACTCCTCTGGATTAGTTATAGTGATAGATCTACCCACACAAGTACAGAACTCAAATCTACACTAAATATGTGGGGTAGGAGAATAGAAACCAAAAAAGTCATTTAAAGTTGTCCCATGTTCATCACATCTCTGAAGTGCAGTGCAGAAGAGAATTCAAATTCTCTTGGAGGAGAATACTCTAGATCCAGACTCACGTGAGATTCCCACAGATTTAGATCAACAATATATGAGAAAATAAAAAAAAGTACAAAGCACCCAAGGACATAAGTTAATGAGTAAGAAGCAGACAAAGCAATAAACAGAAGATTTAGATCCACCAGGGACTTTATATTATATTTATCAGGTATCAGTCTTGAAACAACTAAAGAACATGACCAAAAAACACGACATAAGGCAGATTATAAGAAGAACCAAATGGGGGTTCCAGGGTGGCTCAGTCGGTTGAGCGTCTGACTTCGGCTCGGGTCATGATCTGGCGGTTTGTGAGTTCAAGCCCCGCGTCAGGCTCTGTGCGCAAAGCTCAAAGCCTGGAGCCTGCTTCAAATTCTGTGTCTCCCTCTCTCTCTGCCTCTCCCCTGCTCATGCTCTGTCTCTCTCTGTCTCTCAAAAATAAATAAATGTTAAAAAAAAAATTCTTTTTAAAAAGAAGAACCAGGGGCGCCTGGGTGGCTCAGTTGGTTGAACGTCCGACTTCGGCTCAGGTCATGATCTCGCGGTCCATGAGTTCCAGCCCCGCATCGGGCCCTGTGCTGACTGACAGCTCAGAGCCTGGAGCCTGTTTCAGATTCTGTGTCTCCCTCTCTCTCTGACCCTCCCCCGTTCATGCTCTGTCTCGCTCTGTCTCAAAAATAAATAAACGTTAAAAAAAATTTTTTTTTAATTAAAAAAAAAGAAGAACCAAATAAAGTTTCTAGAGGTAAAAAATATAAGCACTGAAATTAAATTCTCAATAGACAATTTAAACTAGAGATTATATTCAGCTGGAGAAAGATAAACGAGAAAGCAGATGGGAGAAATTACCCAGATGAGATAGACAGTATATCTAAGTACATCATATAGTGAATGAAGCAGGCTGAATGGTGGCCCCAAAAAGATAGGTCCATGTCCTAATCCTTGGAACCTGTATATGTGACTTTATTTGGATAAAAGGTCTGTGGAGAGGGAACAAAGTTAAGGATCTCAAGATGAGATATACAATGAAGTGTTTATAAAAATGGAAGGAGACTTGAGATATAAACACAGGGGAGAAGACCATATATAGAGCAAGATGGGGGCCAAGATTAAAGTTATGCTGCCACAGCCAAGGAATGCTCAGGGTCACTGTTACAACAGCAGAAGTGTTAACAGAGAGTATAGTAATAAAAATAAAGATCTAATGGAGAAGGAAGGGGAAAATGTCATATTCTTCTGAATGGGTTCCTTGTTACATTTTTTGTAAAAAAAAAAAAAAAAAAAGAAGAAGGAGGAGGAGGAGGAGGAAGAAAAAGAGGAGGAACAGGGGAAGGAAGAGAAAGAAGAAGAAATATTTAAGATTGTGACATTTCAGGGGTACCTAGGTGGCTCAGTAGGTTAAGTGTCTGCACAAATTTCAGTTAAGGTCATGATCTCATGGTCATGAGATCAAGTCCACGTCAGGCTCCAGGCTGGGTGTGGAGCCTGCTTAGGATTCTCTCTCTCCCTTTTCCTCTGCCCCTCTGCCCCTTTCCCCTGCTCACACTCTCTCTCTCTTCTCAAAAAAAAAAATGATTTTGATTGATGTGACATTTCAATACTTGGACTAAAATGTGATGGAATGTTTGAAAGCTAAAAACAATGCTCAAAAGTAAAACATTTTCAGATCATATGTACCTCAGTTCTTTCAGTATGCAACTGTACTTGTAAACTTTTCTTTCTTCTGAACTTTTTCTCTCCTGAAAAATCAGAGGATTTCTCTTCTCCACAGAGGAATATTGATGTTTCATACCTAAATTGCACAGAAAATTGGAATAATTCCTGAGTTGCTTTTTTTCTTACTTTTTCTTTTTTTCATCTTTTACCTATAGAAAATTTCAAGCATATACAAAAGTAGACAGACTAATGTGATGATTGGGGCGACTGGGTGGGTCAGTCGGTTAAGTGACTTTGGTTCAGATCATGATCTCATGGTTCATGGGTTGGAGCCCCGCATTGGGCTCTGTGCTGACAGTTCAGGGTCTGGAGCCTGCTTCAGATTCTGTGTCTCCCTCTCTCTCTGTCCCTCCCCCACTCATGCTCTGTCTCTGTCTCTCAAAAATAAATAGACGTGAAAAAGAATAATGTGACAATCTTCCCATGTACCCATCACCCAGCTTCAATAATAGGCAATCCTATTTCAGCTATATCCCTACTCCAGTTTCTTATTATTTTGAAGCAAATTCCAACATCATATTATTTCATGAGTGAAAATTTTAATATTAATTTCTACAAGGTGCTTTTTCTTTTATTTTTGAAAAAAAAAATTTAATGTTTATTTGTGAGAGAGGCAGCGCACAAGCAGAGGAAGGGCAGAGAGAGAGAGAGAGAGAGAAAGAGAGACAGAATCCGAAGCAGGCCCCAGGCTCCCAACGCAGGGCTCGAACTCACAAACTGCGAGATCATGACCTGAGCAGAAGTCAGACGCTTAATAAGCCACCCAGGTGCCCCAAGGTGTTTTTTCTTTTAAAAAACCACATTTAAAACACAATTATGACACCCTAAAAGTTAACAATAATTTCTTAGTATCATCAAACATGGTCAGTGTTCAAATTTCCAATTGTTTCATAAATGTCAAAATTTATTAACACTCTGCATAAGGATTCAGTAAGGTCACCATTACAGTTTGTTGATTGATGTGTCTTTTAGATCTCTTTTTTTATCTATAGGCTCTTTTTCCAAGTCTTTTATCATCCTCATTATCACTATTGCCAGGCAATTTGTACTATAGATTTTCCAGTCTGGATTTTGCTAATTATATCACCATAGTTGTAGAATTTTAAAGACTTGATCAGATTAACTTCAACAGATTAAGTGTTGAACCACTAAACTGTACACCTAAAACTAGTATTATACTATATGTTAACTGGAATTCAAATTAAAACTTAAAAAAGATAGCCAGGTGATTTTAACGTGTAGATAAATTTGATAGTCACTATGCAAACCACAGGCTTGTTCCTATTCAGAACTCCCATCAATTGGTCTATAACTCAGTATTTTATAAGAAATACCTTATTCTTCCTTATAAAGGAACTAAAAGCAAAACTAAAAGCTCTTTAGCAGAAGTGGCTCCTTTTTAGAGTAACCTGCTATACAAGGGCTACTTAAGTAATACAAAGGACAATGATAGGATTGAATCTATAACATCTTCAGATGAATTTGGCCCCAAGCAAAATTGTGATGTAGAGGTAATTTTTATCATGCACCTACCTCACTGCCCTTCCTTAGCAGGTACCTTGCCCTTTTGACTCTCTATCCCTTTAAATCTAATCCCATGAATTCCTGCCCTGAGAGTGCCATTACCTTGCTCTTAGCCCCCTGAATCTGCCCTATTATTAGTCTCCTCTGCAGTCCTCCACTCACAAAGGGAATGACTTTAACTCTTTTGATTACGACCCAGAGTATAAAATACATTTCTATTGAGATGTAGTACACATATACAAAGAGAGAGAACTGAAGTAATTTCACAAAATAATACTTATTATGTGAAAAACACTCTAGTGTCTTCAATATTATTCAAATTTCTTTTTAAACAAAATACCAGTTAGTGACCTCCTAAGTTGATTTTATAACACACAAGTGAGTCATAATCTAGAATCTACTGCTACTTTATATCACCCATCCTCTCCCCATATATCTCCATTGAGATCTTCATATTTCTGGAATAATTATGATTTCCACATTACTACATGATTTTTCAAATCCTTTATTATTTTTCTAAAGTATAAGTGTGTTTATGTTATGAGCTGCCTCAAACATTTTACAGAATTGGGATGACTTACTATAAATAATGAATAAGTGAAAACATTTGTTCTGTATCCTATTCTTCTAGGGCATTGTGTCTCCCAGGTAACCTAGTTTATACAGTGCTAATGAAAGAATGTAAAGGAACACTTCCACCATCTCCCATTCCTTCCTAGGTGACAAGTTTTATTGCGATGTTCTAGAAATAATTATTTTGCCTTTTGTCACTGAACATAAAGGAATAGTGGGATTCTCCATGAGATTATCACCAGATTTGTCAGCAGGAACCTTGCAGGCCAGAAGGCAGTGGTATGGTATATTTAAAATCCTGGGGGCAAAAAAAACCAAAAACAAAAACTTGCCAACCAAGAGTACTCTACCCCCCAAAGCTGTCCTACAGAACCGAAAGACAGATAGTTTCCCAGACAAAAAAAAAAAAAAAAAAAAAGGCTAAAGGAGTTCATCACACTAGATAGACTGACCTTATAAGAAATGTTAAAGTGGGGGTGCCGAGGTGGCTCAGTCGGTTGAACGTCCACCTTCAGCTCAGGTCACGATCGCATAGCTCGTGAGTTCGAGCCCCATGTCAGGTTCTGTGCTCAAAGCTCAGAGCCTGGAGCCTGCTTCAGATTCTGTGTCTCCCTCTCTCTCTGCCCTTCCCTTGCTCACACTGTCTCTCTCTCTCTCTCAAAAATAATAAATAAACATTAAAAAAGAAAAAAGAAATGTTAAAGGGAGTTCTTCAAGCTAAAATGAAAGGATGCTAATTAGTAACATGAAAACAAATGAAAGTGTAAATCTCACTGGTAGAGGTAAACATATAGTTAAATTCAGAATACTGAAATCTTGTAATGGTGGAAGGTAAATCACATATAACTCTCACATAAAGGTTAAAAGATAAATGTATTAAAAACAACAATAATCTGTTAATGGATACACAAATATAAAAAGATGTAAGTGGTGACATCAAAAACAAAATGAGAGTGAGGTGTTAAAATGCTGAACTTTTGTATACATTTGAAGTTAAGTTGTTACCAGTTTAAAATAGGCTTATAAGATGTTTTAAATTTTTTTTTTTTAACGTTTATTTATTTTTGAGACAGAGAGAGACAGAGCATGAATGTGAGTGTCAGAGAGAGGGAGACACAGAATCTGAAACAGGCTCCAGGCTCTGAGCTGTCAGCACAGAGCCCGACGCGGGGCTCAAACTCACGGACCGCGAGATCATGACCTGAGCCGAAGTCGGACGCTTAACCGACTGAGCCACCCAGGCGCCCCAATGTTTTATATAAGCCTTATGGTAACCACAAAGCAGAAACCTACAGTAAATATACAAAAGATAAAAAGAAAGGAATCAAAGTATATCACTAGAAGGGCACCTGGCTGGCTCAGTCAGTGGAACATGTGATTCTTGATCTCGAGGTTGTAAGTTTGAGCCCCACATTGGTTGTAAAGATTACTTAAAAGTTAAAAAATATAATTTTAAGTATATCACTAGAGAAAATCATCAAATCACAAAGGGAGAGAGTAAGAGGAAGAAAGGAACAAAGAAAACAAGCAACCAAGCCAGAAAACAAGCAACAAAATGGCAACAGTAAGTCCATACCTATCAATAATCACCTTCAATGTAAATGGACTAAATTCTCCAATCAAAAGACAGAGTGGCTGAATAGATTAAAAGAAAAAAAAAAAAAGACCCAAATATCTGCTGCCTCCTAGAGACTCCCTGTAGCTTTAAGGACACTTATAGACTGAAAGTGAAGGGATGGAAAAAGATATTCCATGAAAATGGAAACCAAAAGAGGGCAAATCTAGCTATAGTCATATTAGACAAAATAAATTTCAATAAATATTTTTTGTTTTTTGCTTTTTAAATTTTTTTAATGTTTGTTTATTTTTGAGAGAAAGAGACACACAGAGAGTGAGCGGGGGAGGGGCAGAGACAGAGGGAGACACTGAATCCAAAGCAGGCTCCAGGCTCTGAGCTGTCAGCACAGAGAGCAACACGGGGCTCAAACCCATGAACCATGGGATCATGGCCTGAGCGAACGTCAGTCACTTAACCAACTGAGCCACCCAGGCACCCCTCAATACGTGTTTTTTTTTTAATGTTTATTTTTGAGAGAGAGAGACAGAGCATGATTGAGGGAGGGGCAGAGAGAGAGAGGGAGACACAGAATCTGAATCTGAGCTGTCAGCACAGAACCCCATGTGGAGCTCCAATTCACGAACCGTGAGAGCATGAACTGAGCTGAAGTTGGACGCTTAACTGACTGAGCCACCCAGGTGCTCCCATCAATGGATGTTGTTTTTTTTTTAATGTTTATTTATTTTTGAGAGAGACAGAGACAGAATGCAAGTGGGTTAGGGGCAGAAAGACAGGGAGACACAGAACCCGAAGCAGACTCCAGGCTCTGAGCTGTCAGTACAGAGCCTGATGTGGGGCTCAAACCCACGAGCTGTGAGATCATGACCTGAGCCAAAGTCGGACGCTCAACCGACTGAGCCACTCATGTGTCCCTCAATGTATGTTTTTAAGCCAAAAATTACAACAAGAGACAAACAAGAATCATTACATAATGATAAAGGGGTGAATTAATCAAGAGGATATAGCAATTGCAGTGTTTATGTATCCAATATTAGAGCATCTAAACATATAAAACAAATACTAACAGATCTGAAGGGAGAAATAGACAGCAATGCAGCAATAGTAAGGGACACTTAAATACCCCCACTTTCAACAGTAGATAGACTAACTAGAGAAAAATGAAGGAGAACATTGAACTTCAACTATACTGGAAACCAAATGGACCTAACAGACATATAGAGAGCATTCTATCCAACAGCAGCAGCATATACATTCTCCTCAAGCACACATGCAACATTCTCCAGGATAGATAATTTGTTAGGCCACCAAACAAGTCTTTAAAATCTTAAGAAGACTGAAATCATATCAAACATCTTCTGTGACCACAAAGGTATAAAACAAGAAATCAATTACAAGAAAAAAAATGAAAAAAATCACATATGTAGCGATTAAACAATATGTTCCTGAACAACCAATTGGTCAAAGAGAAAATCAAAAGGGAAATAAAAAATACCTGGAGACAAAGTAAATGAAAACACAGTATACCAAAACTTATTGGATGCAGCAAAAGCTGTTCTAAGAAAAATGTTTATAGAGATAAACACCTACATAAAGAAAAAAGAGGGGCACCTGGGTGGCTCAGTTGGTTGAGAGTCCGATCAGCTCAGGTCATGATCTCACATGACAGCTGATAGCACAGAGCCTGGAGCCTGCTTTGGATTCTGTGTCTCTCTCTCTCTCTGCCCCTCCCCCACTCACACTCTGTCTCTGTGTCTCAAAAATGGATAAACGTTAAAAAATAAAACTTAAAAAAAAGAAAAAAGAAAGATCTCGAATAAACAACTTAATTTTATACCTCAAGGAACTGGAAGGGAAAAAGGAACTAAGCCCAAAGTTAATAGAAGGAAGGAAATAACAAAGCTCAGAAATATAGACTAAAAAGACAATAGAAAAGATAAAAGAAGCTAAGGGTTTGTCTTTTGAAAAAATAATCAAAATTGACAAATCTTACTAGACTAAGAAAAAAAGAAAAGTCTCAAATAAAATCAGAAATAAAGAGGAGACATTCAACTGATAACAGAAATACTAAAGCTCATAAGAAATTACTATGAACAATTATATGCCAACAAATTAGATAACCTAAAAGAAATTTATAAATTTCTAGAAACATACAAGACTGAATCATGAAGACATAGAAAATGTGAACAGACCAATTATTAGTAAGGAGATTGAATCAGTAATCAAAGACCTCCCAACAAAGTCCAAGATGGCTTCACTGGTGATTTCTACTAAACATTTAAGAATTAACACCAATCCTTCTCAAACTCTTCCCAAAAACTGAAGAGGAGGGAACACTTCCAAACTTGTTTTATGAGGCCAACACTACGGGTAACAAAACCAGACAAGGACACTACAAGAAAAGAAATCTGCCGTCCAATATCCCTGATAAACATAGATGCAAAAATTCTCAACGCAATATTTCAATAGTACATTATATTAGTACAATATTATTACAATACAATATTAATACTAATTAGTACAATACAATACTAATATTGTACAGTATTAGTACAATATACTAATATTTCAATTGTACATTAAGAGGATCATAGACCATGATCTAGTGGGATTTACTTCTGGAATTCAAGGATGGTTCAACATAGGCAAAAAGGTAAATGTGATACCCCACAATATAGGGAAAAACCCATTCTTCTTCTGTGTTTCTCCTTTACTCCTCCATGACTACCACACTCACAACACTTCCGACACCAGATGTGTGAGGTATTCTTCCCCACCACCAAGCAATTCTCTGCCACACCAACTGGGTGTGGCACCAACTGGGTCCTACAATTTACCTCAATTCTAACACTATCTACCTGGATATACTGTCAGATTCCACAGGTTAAGGGATCAGTCCCACAAGACTGCTCCCACCCCACTTGTGCCAATCACAACTCCAGATTGTGACCTGTGCTTCGGACTCATCACCTATAAATGAGAGGCTCCCAAAAGACCCTCCTTGGATTTGATTAATTTGCTAGAAGAGCTCACAGAACTTAGAAAAATAGTTACATATGTTTACCAGTTTATTTTTTAAAATATGATAAAAGATACAGGTGAATAGCCAGATGAAGGGACACATAGGGCAATGTCTGGCAGGATCTTAGCACAGGAGCTTCTGTCCCCAAGGATTTGGGAGGACATCAGCCTCCTGGTATGTGGATGTGTTTACCAACCTGGAAGATCTCTGAATAGGCCTATACTATTGAGATTTTTATGGAGGCTTATTCATGTAGGTAGGATCAATTATTAATTCCATTTCCAGTCCCCTTCCCCTCTCTGGAGAACTTCTAGGTTGGTGAACACATCCACAGACTAGGAGGGTGACACATCCCAACCCCATGGGGACAGAAGCTCCTGTGCTTGGGACCCTCCCAAACCTCACCCAATGAATATCTTCATGTGACTATTCTTCTGTATACTCAGTCATGTCCTTTAATAAACTGCTGAACATAAATGTTTCCCTGAGTTCTGTGAGATGCTCTAGCAATTAATTAAACCTGAGTAGGGGTCATGGGAACCTCTGATTTGTACCCAAGTCAAACAGATTACAAAATCAATAGACAAAAATCAGTTGTATTTCTATACACTAACAAGAAACTATCAGAAAGATAAATTAAGAAAACAATCCCATTTACAATAGCATCAAAAAACAAAATACTTAGAAACAGATTTAACCAAGGAGGTGAAAGATGAGTACACTGAAAACCATAAAACATTAATGAAAAACACTGAAGAAGACACAAATAAATGGCAGGATGTTTTGTGTTTGTGGACTGGAAGAATTAATATTTTTAAAATGTCTTATACTACCCAAAGTGATTTATATATTAAATGCAATTCCTGTCCAAATTCCACTGGCATTTTTTGCACAGAAGTAGAATAAATAATCCTAAAATTTGTATAGAATCACAAGAGACCTCAAAGAGCTAAAGCAATTTTGAAAAGGAAATAGTAACACTTGTAGAACATAGTAAGCTCTTCGACATTGGACAATAATGTTTTGGATTTGACACAAAAAGCAAAGGCAACAAAAGCAAAATTAACAAGCGGGACTACATCAAACTAAAAAGTTTCTGGACAGCAAAGGAAACCATCAGCAAAATGAAAAGGGAATCTACAGAATGGGAGAAAATATTTGCAAACCATATATCTGATGAGTCAATATTCAAATATACAAGGAATTCATACAACTCAATAACATAAATAATCCAATTTTAAAAGGACTTGAATAGACATTTTTCCAAAAAAAGACATACAAATGGCCGACAGGTACATGAAATGGCTCACAATCGCTCATCATCAGGGAAATGCAAATCAAAACCATAATGACGTATCATCTCATACCTGCTAGAATAGCTGTTTTCAAGGAGGCAAGAAACGAGTATTGGCAAGAATGTGGAGGAAAGGAAACACTTGTGCACTGCTGGTGGGAATGTAAATTGGTGCAGCCACTATGGAAAACAATGTGGAGTTTCCTCAAAAAATTAAAAATATAACTACAATATGATCCTGCAATTCCATTTCTGGCTATATATCTGAAGGCAATGAAAACACTCTCAAAGAGATATCTGCACTCCTATATTCATCACAGCATTATTCACAACAGCCAAGGTATGGAAACAATATAAATGTCAATCAACAGATAAATGGCTAAAGATGTGTCATCACACACACACACACACACACACACACACACACACACACACACACACACAGGAATACTACCCAGCCATGCAACATGGATGGACCTTGAGGGCATCATGTGAAGTAAAACAGGTCAGACATAGAAAGGCAAATACTGGACGATCTTATATATATGTGGACTCTAAAAAAGCCAAATTCATAGAAACAGAGAGTAGAAGGGTGGTTTCCAGGGATGGAGGTGGGGGAAATAAGAAAAGGGAGAGGCTGGTAAAAGGGTAGAAACTTTCAGTTAAAAGATAAATAAGGTCTGTGGGCCTAATGTATAACATGGCTATAGTTGATAACACTATATTGCACAATGGAAATTTGCTAAGAGAGTAGAACCTAAGTGTTCTCACCAACATAGTAAGTAAATAAGGTAAACATGTGAAATGAGTAAAAGGTGGTAATCATTTCACAATGTAAACATATATTAAATCTTCACATTGTAGACTTAAATACATTATTTTGTCAAAAAAGACAAACTTGCAGGCATATGGATAATTGCTCTGCTGTAACTAGAAGCCCATGGTGGCTTATAGGCTTCCACATAGCTGTGAGAGAAATGAGGAAAAAAATGAAAAGAATGGATACCTAGGAGTTAAAACTATACCAAAAGAAAGGCCACAAATATGCATGATCCTCCACACTTAGTACCTTATGAGAACACAGGAGCTACATTTTTGGTTCTCTCAAGCTTGCAGCAGTATAATTCCATTAAGTGAGTTCAGAGTTTAACTTACCTTTTTTTGTGCTCTAGCCTCAAACCCCTAATTTCATGTGAAATTGTCTTCTGTGTCATTTGAGAAAACTTGATGTCTTTCTTGTTGTCAATATGTCTCGATGGCAAGTTGGTTGCAAGAGAATTACAGCCTTCATCTGATAAATCGCTATTTTCTTCTGCCTGGGGAGTAACCAAGAGCCACAGTCAACCATGTTCTCTTTGCACAGGTAAGTTCAGTATGACCTTCTGGGTCAAATAATTCATTGTAGATAAATATTTTCTCTAAAGTGATGCTACCAGACAGAATTTTGTTGAAAAGGATTTAATTATCAGTGCATTAGTTCACATTAGGTACATGTTCTAAATGTCACCAACTATCCTTAGTGCATTATGTAGCTATAAAATGCCCAGCATTCGTGAACATAGCTAACGGTTGTGGAATCTAGTTCTTAAGGCATCTTTAAACTTACTTCATTAAATTAAAAACTCTTCTCCATGAACATAAGGGAAGGGAAGTGAAAATAATATAAAAACAGGGAGGGGGATGAAACATAAGAGACTCTTAAATATGGAGAACAAACAGAGGGTTACTGGAGGGGTTGTGGGAGGGGAGATGGGTTAAATGGGTAAGGGGCATTAAGGAGTCTCCTCCTGAAATCACTATTGCACTATATGCTAACTAACTTGGATGCAAATTAAAAATATATAAAGTAAAATTTAAAAAAATAATTAAAAAGAAATAAAAACTCTTCTCTACATCCACTATCAAGAGGATGAGAAGACAAGCCACAGACTGAGAGTAAATACTTAGAAAAGACATATCTGATAATGGGCTTTACTCAAAGTACTGTTATTCTGTATATTCAAAAATATATACAAAGAACTCTTAACAATAAGAAAAAGCACAACCCAACTTAAAAATGGGCAAAAGATCTTAACAAAGAAGACGTGCAGATGGCAAACAAGCAAATGAAAAGATCATTTGCTCAACATCATGTCAATAGGAAAGTGCAAATTAAAACATCAAGATACCACTACACATCTGTTAAAATGGCCAAATCCAAAATACTGACAAAACCAAATGCTGGCAAGGATGTGGAGCAAGAGGAACTCTTATTCATTGCTGGTGGGAATGCAAAATGGTACAACCACTTTGAAAGACAGTACTAAACATACTTATACCATATTTTGCAGCAATTACACCTTACTGGTATTTACCAAAGGAGTAGAAAACATATATCCACACAAAAACCTGCACACAGACGTTTAAAACAGCTTTATTCAGAATTGCCAGAACTTGGGGAAAAAAACAGTGCCCTTCAGCAGATGAATGGCAGTAGACTCAGTACATGAACTGTGGTACATCTAGAAAATGGAATACTATCTGGCACTAAAAAGAAAGGAACTATCAAGCCATGAAAAGACATGGAGGAAACTTAAATACATATTGCTAAGTAAAATAAGCCCATCTGCAAAGGCTACATACTATATGATTCCAACTATATGACATTCTGAATAGGTTAAACTATGAAGACTACAGAGACCAGCGGTAGTCAGTGGAGGAGGGAGAAAATGAATAAGCAGAGCACAGAAGATACGTAGGGCAGTGAAACTATTCTATATACTATAATAATGGCTACATGTCACTATACATTTGTCCAAACTCACAGAGTGCACAATACTGAATCAACCCCAATGTAAAGTATGGACTTTGGGTGATAAAGATATGTCCGTGTAGGTTTATTGACTGTAACAAATGTACCACGGTGGTGTAGGATGTTGATAGCGGAGGAGGCTGCACATGTATAGAGGCAGGGAGTATATGGGAACTCCCCACTCAACTTTGCTGTGAATCTAAAACTGCTCTAAAAAATAAAAGTCTATCGAGAAAAAAAATAAAGCAGCTATATTTCTTCTAAACAGACACCTCCCCCTCCAAAAAAGAACTAGGGCCTACGAGCAATGAACATGTTTAGAAAAAGAGGAATGAAGTGAGAAATATACTCTTTTGAAATGCGGCTGTTTGCAGGTCATCTGGGTAGCTCAGTGGGTTAAGCATCCAGCTCTTGGTTTCAGCTTAGGACATGATCTCACAGTTCATGAGTTCGAGCCCTGCATCGGGCTCTTTGCTGACAGTGCAGAGCCTGCTTGGGATTCTCTCTCTCCTTCTCTCTCTCTGCCCCTCCACTGTTCATCCTCACTTTCTCTCTCTCTCTCTCTCAAAAATAAAGAAACTTAAAAAAAAAAAAAAAACATGGCTGCTTGCTTAAAACAACTGGACTGCATCTAGCTGATCAAAGGTATATTAGTTTTTAACCCCTGAACAAATTACAAAGGCCATGTATAAAGCAGATCACTAAGGGAGTTTAGAGAATCTCTATTTCTACACAAAATGTAAATTAAGGGAACTATTTCAGTGACTTTTAGGGTCTGCATACATTCATCTTACAACAGAGGCACACCTTTAACAACCTGCTTCAAAAAGGCAATCTGATTTGCTGCCCTAATATTTATTAGGAATGATGAAAAGTTTCCTAGAGATGTTGAGAAAAATGACTCAAAACAGAAACCAGGAAAATAAAAGGAGGAAGATCTAAAAAGACAGAGAGGCACAAAAACCTGTTATCAAAGACCAGATGAACAGAAGCAGTCAAATAGTGAACAGAAACTTTGATGATACAGAAAAGGAAGAAAATAATCTCTGAAATTCTGTGGTTAAAGGTGAACTGTCTGTGAAGTATAAACTACACAGTCTAAGGAAGACAAACTGGTATGATATATTAATGCTGTTAATTATTTTAACTTTTAAGAATCAGCTCTTCCAAATCAGCTCATGAGGATACAATCAACTAAGTATTAGGTATAAAAAAGTGGAACAGGTTAATAGACATATCACACTTCTTGGTACTTAGCAAGAAGCCTTGAAATTTTTTTTTTTTTTTTTTTTTGCAGGGGTGGGGGGGCGCCTGAGTGGCTCGGTTGGTTAAACATCTGACTTTTGTTTTTAATTTTTTTAATGTTTATTTATTTTTGAGAGAAAAAGAGACACAGATGAGTGGGAGAGAGGCAGAGAGAGAGGAAGACACAGAATCCAAAGCAGGCTCCAGGCTCTGAGCTGTCAGCACATAGCCCGTCGTGGGGCTTGAACCCAAGAACCATGAGATCATGATCTGAACCAAAGATGGATGCTTAACCGACTGAGCTGCCCAGGTGCCCCTAACTTTTGATTTCAGCTCAGGTCATGATCTCACAGTTTGTGAGATCCAGCCTCACACCACGCTGTCTGCTGACAGCACAGAGCCTGCTTGGGATCCTCTCTCTACTTCTCTCTGCCCCTCTCCCACTCATGTTCTCTCTAGTGCACATGTGCTCTCTCTCAAAATAAATCAATAAACGTTAAAAAAAATTTTTTTTAATTTCTTTCGGATTACAGTATAGGTACATGTCATATGGTAGCACCAGATCCATTGAAAGCGTATATTTAAAAGGTTAAGACTCTCAGTTGACAATGTTGAATTTTTCCTGAGCCTTGTGCTCCTGGAAAACAGTGAAGATTAAAGGAATCCCTTCACCCTTTTGTGTTCTGAAAAATGGCTTGCTGCAAGGAATCACCCTTTTCCCCCATAAGCTTTAGATAAAACTCACAGATGCCACCCTTGTTTACCTATGACAAGGCCAAATATCTTCAAAATTCCTTTTCTTTGCTCTACGAAATGATTTGCTAAACTGTTTTAACCCCACTGATTAATTAGAACAAAAGGATTATTAGCCAAAATGTGGTTAAGCTTTCCTCCTTCCTCCAGGCCCCTAAAATATTCTCTGATCTGTTTATCTCATCATGCCACTCTTTCATCCCACTTCCCCCAATCCAGTTCCTAGCCTTGTTGACTCCTCTCCATGAAAGAAAAGCCATTTTTGCCTAGCCCTTGAGCTCCTTGAAGATCTTATGGTCACAGCCTTCCCTCTCCTATTTCAATAAATAGTCCCTTTCCTCCCTTGGAATAATCCTTTCGAATAAAGTCTCTCCTTACTAAGTCCGGGTTTGTTTTTTGTTTGACACAATACTGGCCAATGGATAAGAACATCTCCTGAATCACAGGGGAGAAGGCTAGAGACACTTGGTATCTTTTAGATTACCTTCTGGTTAGACTCCCACATCATTAATTATGTTACCTACAACCATTTATGTAGGTTTAAATCCTTTATTCTCCTAAAAAATTATCCCAGTCCCCTACCCCGCAAAATACTCTCAACATACACCACAGACCTCTTGATATTGCTGGGATGAAAGTTCATTATATGCCCACTAAAAGAACTCAAAACTCACCTTAGTTATTAAAAGATCCTATAATTATATTGCTCTATGAATCTGCTTACTGATTATGGGTGTGAGATAAATATAAACTAATTTTTTAATGTAAACTATTTTTAAAGAAGAAGAAGAAGAAGCAGCAGCAGCAGCAGCAGCAGCAGCCTTTAGAAACTATTTTTGAAAAAAATACCTGGCAGAATAAAGGTACTTTACTTTCCATTTTTCAGTTTAGAGATAAATTCGGCCCTTGAGGACTCAAAGGTCTTGATGAACAAGTATGAATGAGCACAAAAGGATTTCCTGCCAAAAAAAAAAAAGATAAGAAAAAAATCATATGCCTGCTTAAGAGACTTAATTACATTTACCTACCTGGTTATCCCTGTAATGTAACACAGTATAATACCAAATAGATATTCCCCAAGCCATATATGTGTACAAAAACTAGAAAAAGCAGTTAGTAGATTGTAATTCGCAGGAGATCACACTGTACCTTAATTTTACCTTTTGTGGTATAAGAAGTAGAGAAATCCAAAACAAATGATATAAAAGGCAGAGAAATCCAGTTATATTTATTTATTCAAATAAACCCAGAGAAACAGAACTACTAACATAGCAGCAATTCCCAATGTTATTTAATGCTTACTATATACTAGACATTATGATGAACACTTTAACATAAATTATTTCATTTACTCCTTACAGATATTTTTTTAAGGAATTATCATTATCTTTATTTTACAGATGAGGAAAATAAAGACTCAGATCAAGTTGTCCAAGATTATACCGCCAACAAATAGCGGAGTCAGAATTTGAAGTCAGACAGCCTAACTCAAGAGCCATGGTCTTCAGCACCCTATAACATCGCCTCTCAAAAAAATACTATTGTAAACAAAAGATGCCTTAGCCTGTTTTAAATCAAAGATTTCCACATCACATACCAACCAATTTTCAAAATTCCTTGCATTTTCACAGGTTTTTTTTACTTATATCTGAGTTACAGTGGATGTGCTATTTATTACATTGCTAGTTATATTACATTGTTACAATTTTCAGGGTCATTTGCATACCATGAAGTTTTACTGCAAGTATTAATATTCTTAACAGAGATAGTACTTTAAAATCACTTACTTCTGAAATATTATACTAATTACTGCTGAATGTGGTATGTCCAACATTCCTGGAATTCAAACCATGTTAAAAATCAAATGAAACCTTGTGACAAATAGCCATCTCAGAAGACATTAGGTGGCTATGCAGATTTCCCCAGCAACCCACTCGATGTAACCTCTTCGAGGTCTTCTCTAATGAGCTCAATCTTTACTTAGCAACTATTTGGTATAGTATGGTCTCCACCATTGTTACTGTCTTCACTATTCAACTGGCATTAATCATTTGCCTTGTATTTTTATTTGCCACATATACATCTCCTATATCAACTATAACATATTTCATGGATGGACTGAAAGAATGGATTGGTATCTTATCATTCTTTGAATTATTTCTCACAATAACAAGCACAATGCTATATGTATAAAACAAAGGAAGGAGAGAGGTTCCGGAAGATGGCGGCGTAGGAGGACGCGGGACTCACAGCGCGTCCTGCCGATCACTTAGATTCCACCTACACCTGCCTAAAGAACCCAGAAAACCGCCAGAGGATTAGCAGAAGGGAGTCTCCGGAGTCAAGCGCAGACTAGAGGCCCACGGAAGAGGGTAGGAAGGGCGGCGAGGCGGTGCGCGCTCCACGGACTGGCGGGAGGGAGCCGGGGCGGAGGGGCGGCTCGCCGGCCAAGCAGAGCCCCCGAGTCTGGCTGGCAAAAGCGGAGGGGCCGGACAGACTGTGTTCCGACAGCAAGCGCGACTTAGCGTCTGGGAGGTCATAAGTTAACAGCTCTGCTCGGAAAGCGGGAAGGCTGGAGGACAAAGGGAGGGAGAGCTGCTGAGCCCCCGGACGGCAGAGCTCAGCTTGGCGGGAAACAAAGGCACCAGCGCCATCTCCCCCGCCCATCCCCCAGCCAAAATCCCAAAGGGAACCAGTTCCTGCCAGGGAACTTGCTCGCTCCGCGCAAACACCCAACTCTGTGCTTCTGCGGAGCCAAACCTCCGGCAGCGGATCTGACTCCCTCCCGCTGCCACAGGGCTCCTCCTGAAGTGGATCACCTAAGGAGAAGCGAGCTAAGCCTGCCCCTCCAGCCCCCGTGCACCTTGCCTACCCACCCCAGCTAATACGCCAGATCCCCAGCAACACAAGCCTGGCAGTGTGCAAGTAGCCCAGACGGGACACGCCACCCCACAGTGAATCCCGCCCCTAGGAGAGGGGAAGAGAAGGCACACACCAGTCTGACTGTGGCCCCAGCAGTGGGCTGGGGGCAGACATCGGGTCGGACTGCGGCCCCGCCCACTAACTCCAGTTATACACCACAGCACAGGGGAAGTGCACTGCAGGTCCTCACCACCCAAGGGACTCTCCAAAATGACCAAACGGAAGAATTCCCCTCAGAAGAATCTCCAGGAAATAACAACAGCTAATGAACTGATCAAAAAGGATTTAAATAATATAACAGAAAGTGAATTTAGAATAATAGTCATAAAATTAATCGCTGGGCTTGAAAACAGTATACAGGACAGCAGAGAATCTCTTGCCACAAAGATCGAGGGACTAAGGAACAGTCACGAGGAGTTGAAAAACGCTTTAAACGAAATGCAAAACAAAATGGAAACCACGATGGCTCGGCTTGAAGAGGCAGAGGAGAGAATAGGTGAACTAGAAAATAAAGTTATGGAGAAAGAGGAAGCTGAAAGAAAGAGAGATAAAAAAATCCAGGAGTATGAGGGGAAAATTAGAGAACTAAGTGATACACTAAAAAAAAATAATATACGCATAATTGGTATCCCAGAGGAGGAAGAGAGAGGGAAGGGTGCTGAAGGGGTACTTGAACAAATTATAGCTGAGAACTTCCCTGAACTGGGGAAGGAAAAAGGCATTGAAATCCAAGAGGCACAGAGAACTCCCTTCAGACGTAACTTGAATCGATCTTCTGCACGACATATCATAGTGAAACTGGCAAAATACAAGGATAAAGAGAAAATTCTGAAAGCAGCAAGGGATAAACGTGCCCTCACATATAAAGGGAGACCTATAAGACTCGTGACTGATCTCTCCTTTGAAACTTGGCAGGCCAGAAAGGCTTGGCACGATATCTACAGTGTGCTAAACAGAAAAAATATGCAGCCGAGAATCCTTTATCCAGCAAGTCTGTCATTTAGAATAGAAGGAGAGATAAAGGTCTTCCCAAACAAACAAAAACTGAAGGAATTTGTCACCACGAAACCAGCCCTACAAGAGATCCTAAGGGGGATCCTGTGAGACAAAGTACCAGAGACATCACTACAAGCATAAAACATACAGACATCACAATGACTCTAAACCCATATCTTTCTATAATAACACTGAATGTAAATGGATTAAATGCGCCAACTAAAAGACATAGGGTATCAGAATGGATAAAAAAGCAAGACCCATCTATTTGCTGTCTACAAGAGACTCATTTTAGATCTGAGGACACCTTTAGATTGAGAGTGAGGGGATGGAGAACTATTTATCATGCTCCTGGAAGCCAAAAGAAAGCTGGAGTAGCCATACTTATATCAGACAAACTAGACTTTAAATTAAAGGCTGTAACAAGAGATGAAGAAGGGCATTATATAATAATCACAGGGTCTATCCACCAGGAAGAGCTAACTATTATAAATGTCTATGCGCCAAATACCCGAGCCCCCAGATATATAAAACAATTACTCATAAACATAAGCAACCTTATTGATAAGAATGTGGTCATTGCAGGGGACTTTAACACCCCACTTACAGAAATGGATAGATCATCTAGACACACAGTCAATAAAGAAACAAGGGCCCTGAATGATACATTGGATCAGATGGACTTGACAGATATATTTAGAACTCTGCATCCCAAAGCAACAGAATATACTTTCTTCTCGAGTGCACATGGAACATTCTCCAAGATAGATCATATACTGGGTCACAAAACAGCCCTTCATAAGTTTACAAGAATTGAAATTATACCATGCATACTTTCAGACCACAATGCTATGAAGCTTGAAATCAACCACAGGAAAAAGTCTGGAAAACCTCCAAAAGCATGGAGGTTAAAGAACACCCTACTAACGAATGAGTGGGTCAACCAGGCAATTAGAGAAGAAATTAAAATATATATGGAAACAAACGAAAATGAAAATACAACAATCCAAACGCTTTGGGATGCAGCGAAGGCAGTCCTGAGAGGAAAATACATTGCAATCCAGGCCTATCTCAAGAAACAAGAAAAATCCCAAATACAAAATCTAACAGCACACCTAAAGGAAATAGAAGCAGAACAGCAAAGGCAGCCTAAACCCAGCAGAAGAAGAGAAATAATAAAGATCAGAGCAGAAATAAACAATATAGAATCTAAAAAAACTGTAGAGCAGATCAACGAAACCAAGAGTTGGTTTTTTGAAAAAATAAACAAAATTGACAAACCTCTAGCCAGGCTTCTCAAAAAGAAAAGGGAGATGACCCAAATAGATAAAATCATGAATGAAAATGGAATGATTACAACCAATCCCTCAGAGATACAAACAATTATCAGGGAATACTATGAAAAATTATATGCCAGCAAATTGGACAACCTGGAAGAAATGGACAAATTTCTAAACACCCACACTCTTCCAAAACTCAATCAGGAGGAAATAGAAAGCTTGAACAGACCCATAACCAGCGAAGAAATTGAATCGGTTATCAAAAATCTCCCAACAAATAAGAGTCCAGGACCAGACGGCTTCCCAGGGGAGTTCTACCAGACATTTAAAGCAGAGATAATACCTATCCTTCTCAAGCTATTCCAAGAAATAGAAAGGGAAGGAAAACTTCCAGACTCATTCTATGAAGCCAGTATTACTTTGATTCCTAAACCAGACAGAGACCCAGTAAAAAAAGAGAACTACAGGCCAATATCCCTGATGAATATGGATGCAAAAATTCTTAATAAGATACTAGCAAATCGAATTCAACAGCATATAAAAAGAATTATTCACCATGATCAAGTGGGATTCATTCCTGGGATGCAGGGCTGGTTCAACATTCGCAAATCGATCAACGTGATACATCACATTAACAAAAAAAAAGAGAAGAACCATATGATCCTGTCAATCGATGCAGAAAGGCCTTTGACAAAATCCAGCACCCTTTCTTAATAAAAACCCTTGAGAAAATCGGGATAGAAGGAACACACTTAAAGATCATAAAGGCCATTTATGAAAAGCCCACAGCTAACATCATCCTCAACAGGGAAAAACTGAGAGCTTTTTCCCTGAGATCAGGAACACGACAGGGATGCCCACTGTCACCGCTGTTGTTTAATATAGTGCTGGAAGTTCTAGCATCAGCAATCAGACAACAAAAGGAAATCAAAGGCATCAAAATTGGCAAAGATGAAGTCAAGCTTTCGCTTTTTGCAGATGACATGATATTATACATGGAAAATCCGATAGACTCCACCAAAAGTCTGCTAGAACTGATACATGAATTCAGCAAAGTTGCAGGATACAAAATCAATGTGCAGAAATCAGTTGCATTCTTATACACTAACAATGAAGCAACAGAAAGACAAATGAAGAAACTGATCCCATTCACAATTGCACCAAGAAGCATAAAATACCTAGGAATAAATCTAACCAAAGATGTAAAAGATCTGTATGCTGAAAACTATAGAAAGCTTATGCAGGTAATTGAAGAAGATATAAAGAAATGGAAAGACATTCCCTGCTCATGGATTGGAAGAATAAATATTGTCAAAATGTCAATACTACCCAAAGCTATCTACACATTCAATGCAATCCCAATCAAAATTGCACCAGCATTCTTCTCGAAACTAGAACAAGCAATCCTAAAATTCATATGGAACCACAAAAGGCCCCGAATAGCCAAAGTAATTTTGAAGAAGAAGACCAAAGCAGGAGGCATCACAATCCCAGACTTTAGCCTCTACTACAAAGCTGTCATCATCAAGACAGCATGGTATTGGCATAAAAACAGACACATAGACCAATGGAATAGAATAGAAACCCCAGAACTAGACCCACAAACGTATGGCCAACTCATCTTTGACAAAGCAGGAAAGAACATCCAATGGAAAAAAGACAGTCTCTTTAACAAATGGTGCTGGGAGAACTGGACAGCAACATGCAGAAGGTTGAAACTAGACCACTTCCTCACACCATTCACAAAAATAAACTCAAAATGGATAAAGGACCTGAATGTGAGACAGGAAACCATCAAAACCTTAGAGGAGAAAGCAGGAAAAGACCTCTCTGACCTCAGCCGTAGCAATCTCTTACTCGGCACATCCCCAAAGGCAAGGGAATTAAAAGCAAAAGTGAATTACTGGGACCTTATGAAGATAAAAAGCTTCTGCACAGCAAAGGAAACAACCAACAAAACTAAAAGGCAACCAACGGAATGGGAAAAGATATTTGCAAATGACACATCGGACAAAGGGCTAGTATCCAAAATCTATAAAGAGCTCATCAAACTCCACACCCGAAAAACAAATAACCCAGTGAAGAAATGGGCAGAAAACATGAATAGACACTTCTCTAAAGAAGACATCCGGATGGCCAACAGGCACATGAAAAGATGTTCAACGTCGCTCCTTATCAGGGAAATACAAATCAAAACCACACTCAGATACCACCTCACGCCAGTCAGAGTGGCCAAAATGAACAAATCAGGAGACTATAGATGCTGGAGAGGATGTGGAGAAACGGGAACCCTCTTGCACTGTTGGTGGGAATGCAAATTGGTGCAGCCGCTCTGGAAAGCAGTGTGGAGGTTCCTCAGAAAATTAAAAATAGACCTACCCTATGACCCAGCACTAGCACTGCTAGGAATTTATCCAAGGGATACAGGAGTACTGATGCATAGGGGCACCTGTACCCCAATGTTTATAGCGGCACTGTCAACAATAGCCAAATTATGGAAAGAGCCTAAATGTCCATCAACTGATGAATGGATAAAGAAATTGTGGTTTATATACACAATGGAATACTACGTGGCAATGAGAAAAAATGAAATATGGCCTTTTGTAGCAACATGGATGGAACTGGAGAGTGTGATGCTAAGTGAAATAAGCCATACAGAGAAAGACAGATACCATATGGTTTCACTCTTATGTGGATCCTGAGAGACTTAACAGAAACCCATGGGGGAGGGGAAGGAAAAAAAAAAAAAAAAAAAAAAAGAGGTTAGAGTGGGAGAGAGCCAAAGCATAAGAGACTGTTAAAAACTGAGAACAAACTGAGGGTTGATGGGGGGTGGGAGGGAGGGCAGGGTGGGTGATGGGTATTGAGGAGGGCACCTTTTGGGATGAGCACTGGGTGTTGTATGGAAACCAATTTGACAGTAAATTTCATATATTAAAAAATAAAAAAAATAATAAAAAAAAAATAAACCTACAGTTTTAGTCTTACTTTTGAGTTGAGGAGGCGGAGCTATGGTCTGATTCTGATCCCAACCTGGCACTGGAACCACCTCTGGGAGCCTTTGATGCTGGGTTAGCTGGTCATTCAGATCCTCATCTGGCCCTGGGGGTAGTTCTCCAAACGAAACCGTGTCCAGGAATGGAACCAAAGTCTCGGTCAACTCCTTAGGCGGGGCCAACATCTGGGCTGGAGCAGAGGACCCCGGGTAATTAAAGCCCCCCGGCTCAGCTGGGCGTGTAAGTGCCTGGGGCGATTCGGGCGGGGGATCAGAGGAGCGAGAAGACCAGGGCTCAGCCGCCTCCAGGGGGTCGGAAGTCAGCTGGGCAGGGTCCAGGGCCCACTCCGGAGGCTGAGCTGCCTGGACCAGCAGCCACAACGGTTGCCACATAAAGAGAAGCAGTGGGGCCAACAGGCGCAGCCGGGACATGACACGCGGAGGCTCCGGGGCGCAGCGACCCAGGCGAGTGGGGTACTGGCGCTGGGCCCTGAGCGGGAGCCAAACCATTATGGCAGCCCCGTGATGCGCACGCGCAGTTAGCAACTGTGCGCCCTCCCCGCCCACGTCCCACCCTTAATGACATCTTTATTTACGCCACCTTTATTAGCTCCCTGGAGATGGGCTCCGCACCAGCAGAGCGGGCCCTCTTCCCAGAATCACTTGGGGCCCAGGCCTCCCTCCACCCTGCAAAGGCCACCACTCCCCCCCACTCCCCCCCTCCCCCCTCCCCCCCCCCCCCCCCCCCCCCGGGGCTGCTCACAGCAAGGTAGTACTTGGACTCAGATCTGGGTGGCCCCGCACTCCCGCAGCTCTGAGGGGTGGAAGGGTGGGGGAGTGGAGCAGAGCTTCCAAGGAAGCCACAGGACCTGGCATCCTGGGAAATTAAAAAATGCTAGTCCAGCTCTAGCAATTTGAACTCTTGCTCTTCAAAGCTTAAATCCGAGAGACGTTCTTCCTCCCCCTGGCCATACTGCTTCCAAGAAAAGTAGCTGACCTGCAAAATAAGCACCAGTTAGGGCGATGGGGAGGAGAACACACTTCACAGTCAGATATTCTAAAATGTTGCCATTTCCTCTAAATTCTCAATACCCATGGCTGATTATTAATTCACCACTCTGTTAGATGGGGGCCTACCACTGAATCTGCGATGGCCCCTAAATGTCTGTAGGAGGAGTTTGGGGGGAGTGCTAAGCAATTCATTCTGGGAAAGAGGGCCGGAAACCAATTCTAGCCCTTTATTTACACTGGGTGGGAAAACTTCCCCCATCTCATCTTGACTGGACATAGCCATTGATCTAGAAAAAGTAACAAGGCCACTTTTCAGAGGTCCACTCTGTGCGCCCACATGGAGAAGGCACTTAGGATGTTATAGTCAGCGTGTTAAACAATTTTCTTGAAATACTGCAACTAGCACTCAGTTTACTTCCTTCACAGCCCCTTTTCTAATGTATTTTTAGTCCTTGCTTATGGTCTGGCACAACCTCTAGCATGTAAAATGCAAGAGAGAGGGGGTTTTTATCTTAATCCCAATGTCTAGCACACAGGAATAGTTTTTATATGGAACTGATTCCAAGACTGGCCTCATGCAGGAATGGATCTGTTGTTATAATCAGGTTTCTGAAATCTTTAGCATCAATGCTGAATCTTTTTCTCATCTTTTCACCTTTTTCAGGAAGCTAGACTTTTTTTAATTTTTTTTTTCCTGAGAGAGAGAAAGCGTGAGCGGAGGAGAGGGACAGAGGGAGAGACAGAGAGAATCCCAAGTAGGCTCCACGCTCAGCACAGAGCCCGACGTGGGGCTGACCCCACAAACTCTGGGATCGTGACCTGAGCCAAAATCAAGAGTCGGATGCTCAACCTATGGAGCCACCCAGGCACCCCAGGAAGCGAGACTTCTCAAAGCCTAAACTTGGAAACGTCTGAAGTTTCCTCGACTGGTTTGATTTAGATTCAATTAACATTATTATTTTGCATGAAAAATCTTCCAGTGCTTTTTCAGAAAGTAACCATCTTCTCTTTCTCCACTCTCTTCCCTTCAAAACAAACTTTGCAACTGTGGGGTGAGTTAAATATTCAGAAATCGAGGGGCGGCTGGGTGGCTCAGCTGGCTGAGTGCCTGATTTCGGCTCAGGTCATGATCTCGCAGTCTGTGAGTTCGAGCCCCGCGCCGGGCTCTGTGCTGACAGCTCCGAGCCTGGAGCCTGCTTCAGATTCTGCGTCTCCCTCTCTCTCTGCCCCTCCCCAGCTCACGCTCTTTCTCACTCTCAAAAATAAATAAACATTAAAAAAAAAATCGAAAAAAAAAAATTCACAAATCTAGCCCCAAATTAAGCTCTCAATGACCTGAAACACATTTTTGCTTTTTTTTTTTTTTTTTTTTTTTTAACATTCTGTATGTGGCACATTACTATTTTCTTTTAGAAATTATTTTGGCGGGGCGCCTGGGTGGCTCAGTCGGTTGGGCGGCTGACTCCGGCTCAGGTCATGATCTCGTGGTCCGTGAGTTCGAGCCCCGCGTCGGGCTCTGTGCTGACAGCTCAGAGCCTGGAGCCTGTTTCAGATTCTGTGTCTCCCTCTCTCTCTGACCCTCCCCCGTTCATGCTCTGTCTCTCTCTGTCTCAAAAATAAATAAATGTAAAAAAAAAAATTTTTTTTAGAAATTATTTTGGCAACTTAATCCCTAATTCAGGACATCCATGTGAGTGATTTACAGAAAAGTTCTTCAGCAAGATATTCACGCAAGATATATATGAGATGCCGACATCTGGGTGATACATCCTATTTGAATGGCATAATGGTTTCAAACGCTGTAGTATAATCACATTTAAGGCCATAGTTACTCTGTTCCCAAATCCTTGAGATTCTGTTTGAGGGGAGCTCTAAAAGGCTTGTGTCCTCTCCTATGTCCACAACTGTGGGAGTGCTCTGATGAAATTTGCTCTCCAAATTTCAAATAAGGGGTCAGAGCCAAGGGTCAGGACTTCAGGAAAAGCCCCAGAAATCCCCTGCAGTCAAAAGCAGTTTTTGAGTTTCACATTTCCCAAAGGATGATAGAGCTAATGCCAAAGTCTTCCAAATTCTGCTGGTTGCTTTACATTATGGCTACAGTGGCTATGTCACCCTTGAACTTTAATCTCCACATACTTGAATTAAATCCTGCAGCTCGTCTTCAGTACTGGCATCTGTGATCTCTTCACAGGGTCTGTATTCCACAGCTATTTTACCACTTTCTGAAATAAAGTGAATAAGGATTGGAAAAAAAAAAAAAAAAGAGGGCGCCTGGATGGCTCAGTCAGTTAAGCGTCTGACTTCAGCTTAGGTCATGATCTCATGGTTCATGAGTTCAAGCCCCATACTGGGGTCTCTGCTGTAAGCACTAGAGCCCACTTCAGATCCTCTGTCCCCCTCTCTCCGCCTCTCCCCTGCTTACTCTCTCAAAAATAAACATTTAAAAAATAAAGTTAACAAGATCAATTCAGAATTTTCCTTGTTCTAAAACTAGCTGTATACAATGATAGCACCCAATAACTAGACATTCTTTTTATTTATAAAAGCAGAAAATAAAAGCATTTCCCTAGAAGTTTTCTCATCTCACACTTCAGTTTTTAATCATAACTATGTGTGAAAAAATACACATGAAGTTAACAACTGTGTGGTTCAAAAACGCTATCATCTTAAGAGATAGGAACTAAGGAATAATGACACAGGAAGTTAAAACTATGGAAACAACAATGTTCAAAATCAGATGACTAGACAGTAAGGCATTAGGTAGAGGTCAGTGTGAGTTCTGGAATAGAGACCATGGACTATAGCTGATACTTCATGTTAGAAACAAGGCAAGTGTCTACTCCCCGGAAACAAAATCCCACCAGATACGATGAACAATGCTTTGGAGGGAGGGGGAGGGGGAGGGGGAGGGAGAGAATGCGCTTGGACAGTTTATTGGCAGAAATGGCCCATGTCCCTTATAGACAATACAATTCCCCTTAAGGCAAAGTACAGCTACAACATTTTGATCGTGTACAAGGGATACCATAGCATGTTAGGGAGAGGTCAGCAACCCAAAGGTTTAGTTTGGTTCTTAAAGGTTGTTACTCAGAATTGACAGCTAATGGAGATTCTACCTGATGACCAGGGAAGTCAACTTTCACTGCAAGAGCTGTCCAGGCTGGAAGCCTGAGACCAATCCAGGGTCAACTCTTATGGGCAAATAAGGCCTCTGAAACTTAGCTAGGATTTCTCAGTCTCTAAGCCTGCAAGACTGTGAAGCGGCGAGGGCGGGGTGGGGGGGGCAATTGTTTGGGGACTCGTTACTAATTATAAAATTCCCTTGGAGCACAGCCTGTAACATTCACACCATCGTAGAACTCTAAATAGAGAACACAATCGATGCTATTCAATAGCCTGACCACTTTCAAGGTTCACAAAAATATAGCTGACCCTAATATAAGAATCATATTCATGGCACAAAAACAGACACATAGACCAATGGAATAGAATAGAAACCCCAGAACTAGACCCACAAACGTATGGCCAACTCATCTTTGACAAAGCAGGAAAGAACATCCAATGGAAAAAAGACAGTCTCTTTAACAAATGGTGCTGGGAGAACTGGACAGCAACATGCAGAAGGTTGAAACTAGACCACTTTCTCACACCATTCACAAAAATAAACTCAAAATGGATAAAGGACCTGAATGTGAGACAGGAAACCACCAAAACCCTAGAGGAGAAAGCAGGAAAAGACCTCTCTGACCTCAGCCGTAGCAATCTCTTACTCGACACATCCCCAAAGGCAAGGGAATTAAAAGCAAAAGTGAACTACTGGGGCCTTATGAAGATAAAAAGCTTCTGCACAGCAAAGGAAACAACCAACAAAACTAAAAGGCAACCAACGGAATGGGAAAAGATATGTGCAAATGACATATCGGACAAAGGGCTAGTATTCAAAATCTATAAAGAGCTCACCAAACTCCACACCCGAAAAACAAATAACCCAGTGAAGAAATGGGCAGAAAACATGAATAGACACTTCTCTAAAGAAGACATCCGGATGGCCAACAGGCACATGAAAAGATGTTCAACGTCGCTCCTTATCAGGGAAATACAAATCAAAACCACACTCGGATATCACCTCACGCCAGTCAGAGTGGCCAAAATGAACAAATCAGGAGACTATAGATGCTGGAGAGGATGTGGAGAAACGGGAACCCTCTTGCACTGTTGGTGGGAATGCAAATTGGTGCAGCCGCTCTGGAAAGCAGTGTGGAGGTTCCTCAGAAAATTAAAAATAGACCTACCCTATGACCCAGCACTAGCACTGCTAGGAATTTACCCAAGGGATACAGGAGTACTGATGCATAGGGGCACTTGTACCCCAATGTTGATAGCAGCACTCTCAACAATAGCCAAATTATGGAAAGAGCCTAAATGTCCATCAACTGATGAATGGATAAAGAAATTGTGGTTTATATACACAATGGAATACTACGTGGCAATGAGAAAGAATGAAATATGGCCCTTTGTAGCAACGTGGATGGAACTGGAGAGTGTGATGCTAAGTGAAATAAGCCATACAGAGAAAGACAGATACCATATGGTTTCACTCTTATGTGGATCCTGAGAGACTTAACAGAAACCCATCGGGGAGGGGAAGGAAAAAAAAAAAAAAGAGGTTAGAGTGGGAGAGAGCCAAAGCATAAGAGACTGTTAAAAACTGAGAACAAACTGAGGGTTGATGGGGGGTGGGAGGGAGGGTAGGGTGGGTGATGGGTATTGAGGAGGGCACCTTTTGGGATGAGCACTGGGTGTTGTATGGAAACCAATTTGACAATAAATTTCATATATTAAAAAAAAAAAAAAAAAAAAAGAATCATATTCACCCAATAGGTCAGTGCCAAAAACAAAAACTGAAGCTGAATTGATTCCAAAAACATAATCTTATAAATTCTCCAACAGGAAAACGATGATAACAAGTGAACATATTTTCTCTGCTTACCATGTTTCAGGGATAGTTTTAAACTTTTCCATCATCTCATTTGCTCTTACAATTCATCCCCCATGAGGTGAGTTGAATTATTACCTTTACTTGGCAGATAGAGAAATTGCAGCTTAGAGAGATTACATACTTCAAATCTGACTATAAAACCTAAAACTGCATAAGAAATCTAGGAGACAGAGCTAAGATTCAACACCAGATGTCTAAAGCTTCAAAGTTTATTTTTTTTATTATTTATTTTGAGAGAGAGAGCACATGGCATGTGAGAGTCAGGGAGAGGCAGAGAGAGAGGTAGGGAAAGAATCCCAAGCGAGCTCCACGCTGTCAGCACAGAGCCCGACACGGGGCTCAATCTCACACATCGTGAGATCATGACCTGAGCTGAAATCAACAGTTGGACGCTTAACTGACTGAGCCACACAGGTGCCCCCAAAGCTTATACTCACAATAGTATTCTGTGTTATGAGCAAACAATCAAGAAAGAAGACTGGGTCAAACACTTTCTGTGTGGACAGAGGTAAGTCACTGTATATCTATATACTGGGGACAAAAATATTTGTGGTCATTTTTCTCACAGATGCCACAAAGAACAAATTTGACACTACCGCTTTGAAAGCATTTGGTGAATAAAAGAATATGAAGTGTTTTCATCCAATTAACTTTTCAAAATGAGTTTATTTGCTCGTTGAAACTGATGTACTGTAAGGACAATCAAATAAGTCTTACCTAAAATCACAATCAACAGCTTCTGGAATGCATCTGACACAGCCTTCTGAATAGCAAGCTTCTGGGTTGTCCTCCTTTTCATAAGAAATGATAATGGCCCTGCATCCAACCAAAACAAATGGATTTAACATGCCTATCTGAATGATAACTGATTTGGGGGTTATATGTGTAAAAGTGAAAATACATCCATGATTCGTAGTTCATTATCTGAGCAAGTAAGGGCAGGCACAACACAAGGTTGAATGACTCTGCTGTAGGTATATCCTGGCAGGGCACATTTTTACTGCCCTGATCTACTCCAGAAGTTTCGGAAGTACCAAAAGGGAGACACAAGCCAAGAAAGTGGCACAGATCTCACATCGCTCGTAGATTTCAAATGGACAAGCTGAAACTATAGTTTCAGACCCTACTGCAGACCCTACTCTCCTGTGCATCAAGGGCTGGAGTCACGTGGGGAGAAGGGTTCGGTGGTAGTGCACGTGACCGCCTGGTCTCTTCCCGGGCATCACCCAAGGGAGCCTTACTCCCTTAGCCTTGCTAACAGCCCTGCCCCTCCCTGAAAACCCTAAGCCTAAGTGCTGTAGACACTGGGAAAAAACACAGTACCAATGGGAATACCTTTTCTAGGCATCTGTATTTGACTCTTTACACTCCAGCCCTTTTATAGGAGGCAAAGGACTCAACATCTACACAAGAGTTTGTTTAAATCTTTAGATGATTACTTTGCTGGGATAACTGCAGGCTGCAAGAGATATGTATTTGAAGGACTATTTTAGCACAAGGCGAATTCTTAACCAAAAATGGGAAAAACATTACTTCCCTCCTCCTAAACTTCTTGGCAGAAAGTCAGCTTTAGAATTTTAAAGTTAAAGGTTCTTTCAGGTATTGCCTGAGATAAAAGCCTGTACTGTAGGCCAGAAAAACTCTGCCTAGGGCTTTAGGAGCTTAGCAAAGGGGAGGGCTGGATGATGTATCTGAAAAGATGAGTTTTTAGAAAGAAAGAGGGATTCTGCCTCCCCTCCACCCCCACCCCCACTGTAAACAGACCTTCCTCCAGGTCATCCAAAGTCTCCTCGGCCATGCCAGCTCCGGGACTCCGGCACTCATAGGATGGCAACACCACCTCTAAAGCACAGAAGAATTTCAGGCTCTGCTTCTGAAGTGGTGGCACAGTATCTTCATTTGCCCTTTCTTCAAGGTCAGAAAGATCCTGAAGCTGTTAGGATTTTATTATTATTATTTTTTTATGTTTATTTTTGACAGAGAGAGAGAGAGAGAGAGAGAGAGAGAGTATGAGCAGGGGAGGGGCAGAGAGAGAGAGGGAGACACAGAATCCGAAACAGGCTCCAGGCTCTGAGCTGCCAGCACAGAGCCCCACGTGGGGCTCGAACTCACAGACCGTGAGATCATGACCTGAGCCGAAGTCGGACGCTCAACTGACTGAGCCACCCAGGCACCCCGAGCTGTTAGGATTTTAAATGGAAGGTCCTTCCTTGGATCTGAATGTAAGCTTCAAGATGTTTTGTTATTAAAAACAAAACCGGCGGCCCCTGGGTGGCTCAGTTGGTTAAACTTCCGACTTCGGCTCATGTCGTGATCTCACTGTTCATGGGTTCGGGACCCGCGTCGAGCTCTGTGCTGACAGCTCAGAGCTTGGAGCCTGCTTCCGATTCTGTCTCTCCCTCTCTTTCTGCCCCTCCCCCGCTTGCAATCTGCCTCTCTCTCTAAAAAAAAAAAAAAAAAAAAAAAAATGCAACTAAACTCCAGCAATCCCAGCCCACAATGGAGGTATCCTATAGCTTCAAAATCAAGTAAGACTTACAAATGGATGAAGACAATTGGTTTTTATTATACACCATACAAATACTGGAGAAGATTATGGACACCACCACCCAAGTTACTGAGATTATTATGAATTCTCGGTGGCAGGCTCAGGTACTTCCAGTTAGAGCCCTCTCACATCTCCCCACAACCCAGTTTTCTCCTCTCTGAAGTCCAGAATTTCAGTGTTGAAATGATTCTAATTAGTCAGAGAAAATCTATAAAGTTTACCTTGATGATCCTTTTTGACCATCCATTGAAACCAAAGTAATAATTTGCCAGTTCTTGGCACTGGGAGCTGTTTAGGGCAAGGGCCTGATGTTGAACCGCCTTATGTTTGGTGCCAAGACGAACCTAAAGACATAAGAAATAGACCTGAAAATATCATAACCTGACACAGAGGCTTCCTTTAGATACACCTGAGATTTATCAATACCTATTTCATAGAGAGGTTGTGAAGCTCAAACTGGAAACATTTTAAGAAATCAGCTCCTAATAAACCCTAAATAAATGCTATGTACTATTTTTACGCTATAGACTTTGATGCATCATTTCCAGGGCCCTTGATTAATTGGCTTTCCGTGATCTCTGATATTGAAAGTGATGATGAAAGCAACTAAGGAAGCCCTCTGGAAGCAAATTATAGGGCTGTAGGTAAGCGAGGGAAGTAAACTTTTTGCTGTCTCATCCCGTAGCTCCTGTTTGAGAATATGACCTCAAGAGCAGATAACATGGACCTGAGTAGGACCTGAATCAGCAGCACCCACCCCCCGCAAGTTACTAACCCCCGTTAGAAGAAGGAATATACATACTTCTGTAAATTTTATAAGCAAATAAAACAATAAGAGGTTCATTTGCCTTAATAAGCTTCTTTGAGAATGCAAATACCTCCAGTGTTAACTCTCTAAATAACTTACACGCTACAGTGTATTTCTTACATCCTCTAGTTCTTTTTTAAATGTCTATTTCAAGTGGGGTGGAGTATATTCGTATATTCATAAAAATTCAAATAATTCAAATAAAGTCAAAGTATTATTAACTCTTTATTGATTTGTTTGTGCAACGTCCTCTATCACTAGTTTATCAGTTCCTTAAGTGCTTGAAGGAACCATATTTTATTCTTTTCTCATTCCTAGAATCAAGCACAGGTCTATGGATTAAGTGAATGAATGAGTAGATGAAAAAGTGAAATTACTTTCTCCAACTGAAGCTGCCTGCTAGGAAGGAGAAATGAAGATGAACTTTTAAATGTTGAGTGCTACAGCACAGGCTAATGGTGAGGCAGAGTGGAGCTGTTCTGGACAACCAGGAAGCTGCAGAAGGGCCTCGAGCCCCTGAGTGGTAGAGACAGTTGTCACCTTAGATAACCTTGCCACAGTTCTTGCTGGCGACCGTTTTCCTTCATGCTACTGAAAAAAAGCTCTCAGATGCCTTAGGCCTTTCCTTGATTTTACTGTAAGATGTTATTCTTGGGGCGTCTGGGTGGCTCAGTCTGTTGGGCATCCGACTGCAGCTCAGGTCATGATTCTCACAGTTTGTGAGTTCGAGCCCCGTGTCAGGCTCTGTGCTGACAACTCACAGCCTGGAGTCTGCTTCCGATTAGGTGTCTCCCTCTCTCTCTGCCCCTCACCCGCTCATGCTTTGACTCTGTCTCTCAAAAATAAACATTAGGGGCGCCTGGGTGGCTTGGTCGGTTAAGCGTCCGACTTCGGCTCAGATCATGATCTCACGGCCTGTGAGTTCGAGCCCCGCGTCAGGCTCTGTGCTGACAGCTCAGGGCCTGGAGCCCGTTTCAGATTCTGTGTCTCCCTCTCTCTCTCTGCCCCTCCCCTGTTCATGCTCTGTCTCTCTCTGTCTCAAAAATAAATAAATGTTAAAAATTTTTTTTTTTAAATAAACATTAAAAAAAATTTTTTTTAAATAAACATTAAAAAAAATTTTTTAATATGTTCTTTTTAAATATGTATTTATAAAAGGTAAACAAACAAACAAAAACAACCAGAAACTATGTGTACTTGCCAAAGTATAAAGGAACACATAAGTAAATTGGGCAACAATTTCAGTAGGCGGCGGGGTGGGGGTGGTGGTGGTGGTGGTGGTAACCCAAGGCTCTGTGTTAAATAAATAAAGAAATTTAATATGAATGCTCTCTCCTGTCAGCTATATATTGACTTTGGGCTTTATGCTGTGAAATCTCAAAATCCATTTGTGAAATGGTCTTAATGTCCAATGAGAGAAAAACACCTCATTACTCACAACTGATACAAAGTAATTATTTCATAATCTGTGATAGCTGAGTGGCTGGGTGACATCTTCACAGGCTAGAAGCTTGCAAACTCAGGATTGCCTGACAGGTGATCATTTCAATCATAGGGAGTGGAGCCAGGATTGAAGACAGTGTTGAACAAGTGGAGACAGTATACTCAGACATTTGAGAAGGATTCTTAGATTCGATCCAGATTAAATCAGTAAGGAAAGGCATATGGGTAAGAATAGGCAGTCAAGTCCGTAGGAAGTAGCTAGATTAAGAAGCCAGTTAGACAAAGCTGATGAAAACATACAATTATAAAGTGAAAGGTTTGGCAATCTAAGCCTCACTCAACTTATTCAAAGGAATTGACATGGCCCTTGATAAGGACATGGTGATTGAATTGAGGCACATAATGAAATATAATTCTGGGGCTCTGGGAAAGCAAAATGGACAGCATGTTGGTATGGAATAAAGTTTCTGTGGTGTATTAAAGAATGTTTTAACCATTTTCCCGGGAGTTGAAGGGAGTTCTGAATAGGCAGCTTGAGAGTGATGACGACGATAATGACGATGAAGCATCCTTTATAATACAACTGATGAAAGAGTTTGTCATTTTATATCCACATAATAGAGGGGGGCCTGGGTGGCTCAGTCGGTTAAGCGTCCAACTTCAGCTCAGGTCATGATCTCAGGATTCATGAGTTCGAGCCCCACATCGGGTTCTGAGCTGACAGCTCAAAGCCTAGAAGTCTGCTTCTGATTCTGTGTCTCCCTCTTTCTCTTCCCCTTCCCTGCTCATGCCCTGTTTCTCAAAACTGAATAAAAACGTTATTAAAATTTTTTTTAATCCCCATAATAGTAAACAGAAACAAGACTTCTTGTGAAGCTTTGTTAAATTAAGGGGCACCAAAAAATGACACAGGGTTGAACATCAGTAAGTTTGGGCTTGACCTCTCCCTTCCAGTTACTGTCATGAACCTTAAGTAAGTCACTTAACTATCCTGAGTTCGAGTTTCTTCATCTGAAAACAAAACAAACATAACAAAACAACCAAAAAACCCAGGGAAACCGGAGGATCAGTGTAGCAATGCATCTAAAAGCATTCTGTAAACCACAGTGGTATACCAACGCTGGTCTATTATTGCTGAATTCAACACTTCGTCCCAGTGGTGTTAGGAATTTCCTACTTGGACCCACCTTCACTGGAGAATTCTGAAAAAGCTGCTTCTGGTCGCATGCCTTTTGGGCTCTGTGAGCATCCCTTGCTGAGTAAAACTTGATGATGGCGTAGAAACCAGGACGGGCCACTGCAGCGTTCGGGAAGACTCGGACCGAATACAGAAGGCCAAACTGGGAGAATACTGCGAACAGAGAATGCTGTGGGGTGGTCCCACGCCAAGTAAGTGCATGAAATTTCACGCCCAGGAAACAAAACTGCCTTCTATTCCCTAAGCCCTCCTGCACACGCAACCCAAAGCACTTCTCGTTTCGTTGAAAAGATTTCCCTTTGAAATCCCGGGATTCGAGAAGCATTAGAAGGCAACATGTGCCGGCTGTTGAGAGTTACCTCTCAAAAATCTGTCGGGGCTGAGACTGCAAAGCTCCCCTCTAGAACTAAGATTCCTCTCGGCGGAGACTACAAGGCGCGCGAGGTGCTCAAGGCCAGACTCAGACTCCCAGTCACGGGGAGGTGGGGGTGTCTCCCTCCCTCCCTCCCTCCTGGCCCGGCTCACATGCAAGGCCTCGGCCGTGGGTCCAGAACTCAGCTCCCACACCAGCAAGGTTTTGTCACTCTCGGTGGGAACCGTAAAAGAGACCAATTCCGCCATCCTACCACCAAGGAGCAGGCGCGACTAAGGTTTGAGTGGCACGGCGCCTGCGCAAGGCGCGCCCGCGCGTTTTAAAAAGGGGCTGGTACGAGGGGCGGGGCCAGCTCGCCGCGGGGTGGGGCGGGGGCTGTCCCCCGGACCTCTCCTTCGCCCCTCCCGCTCTGGGGCGGGTCTCTGCCTCTACTTCCCCTCCCGCAGCTCCATTGTCTCAATGTCGTAGAATTTAGTGCTTCTAGTCAAGTGTATTTAAAAAAAATTTTTTTTTTAATATTTATTTATTTTTGAGAGACAGAGTGCAAGCAGCGGAGAATCAGACACACACACACACACACACACACACACACACACACACACACACACACACACACAGAATCCGAAGCAGGCTCCAGACTGTCAGCACAGAGCCCCAAGCAGGGCTCAAACTCACAAACTGTGAGATCACGACCTGGGCTGAAGTCGGACGCTTAACCGACTGAGCCACCCAGGCACCGTTAGTCAAGTGTATTTTTACAGTAGGGTCTAAAGGGTGAGCTTACAGGATCCCTGGGTGTGGACAATTTTATGGCAGCCTTCTTCCTCTTCACTCCGGGAGAAGATTTAGACTACTAGCAGTTAGTAAGTTACCTACTGAACTTAAAAATTTGGATTTCTCTACGTTGTGTGGGCAATGACCACTAAAGATGCAATCCTTTGGCTTAAGAATGTTTTCATGAATGTTAAATATACAAATCAAACTATAACTCATTAAGCCATTAATGAAATCCTTAAAAAGCATTCCCTGATTTCCCTACGTGATTTTGATGAATTGGTGTACGTGTGTGCTTGTTGGGGTGAGATGATGTGGGAGTTTGGCAAGCAGGGTAAGAAGGAGAGATAAATTTGAAAAAACCAAAGAGAGGGGGCGCCTGGGTGGCGCAGTCGGTTGAGCGTCCGACTTCAGCCAGGTCACAATCTCGCGGTCCGTGAGTTCGAGCCCCGCGTCGGGCTCTGGGCTGATGGCTCGGAGCCTGGAGCCTGTTTCCGATTCTGTGTCTCCCTCTCTCACTGCCCCTCCCCCGTTCATGCTCTGTCTCTCTCTGTCCCAAAAATAAATAAAAAACGTTGAAAAAAAAATTTAAAAAAAAAAAAAAAAAAAGAAAAAACCAAAGAGTGAGGCCAGGTAGGGCACCAACATTGGAGCTCATGGTGCTTGTGCAGAAGGGCCGCTCTCGGCATCCAAATAGCTATTTTGAGGACTAACACACTGAGAGGGAAAGTAGGTCCTAATGATCCTTATTTTAATCCTAGAATGTCTGAGCCAGAAGGGGACTTACAAAACAAGTCTCCTGAGGTTTCTAAGCAGTGGCCTTCAGACTGCTGCTGGTCTGTGGTGAACGTTTCACCAGTCCTTGCCAAAGCAAGAAAAGGTAATATAAGCAGGGTTAAAAAAAATATTTTCATAAAACGAAATCCATTCCATTATCCTATAAATCTGACCCTCATTTAAAAAATTATTTTAATATTATTCATTTTTGAGAGAGAGCATGCATGTGCGAATGGGGGAGGGGCAGAGAGAGAGCGGGAGACACGGACTCCGAAGCGGCCTCCAGGCTCTGAGCTGTCGGCACAGAGCCCCTCGCCGGCGCTCAGACCCACAAACCGCAAGATCATGACCTGAGCCGAAGACCGACGGTCAACCAACCGAGCCACCCGGGCACACTGACCTTCATTTTTCATGCTGAAAACTGTTTTATGAGGAGATGCTGATAGAGGATAGTTGTTGTGATTCATACTCTTTCTAGGGCATTAAAATAAAAAGTTGGACATGTTAACATGGCCTTAACTTTTTTCGTGCTTTACTGGTCTGTGAAATCCAAAACTCTGGGAACCACTCAAATGTCAAACCTCTCACTTCAGAGCTGAAGCAGTTAAGGCTCAGAAGTAGGGACAGCAGTGGCCCAGGTGGGACAGTTTATTCAGGCAGTTCCGATTGTAGCCACAGGTAGAACATTCCTCCAACTGCCCCTTTTCTGTCTTTGCGTTGTCATTTTGCAGGTTCAACTCCACGTCAGCACCGTGTATTCGTTGTATGTATCCACTCATTCGCTGTAGCCAGTGTTCGTGTATGTCGCTGCTTCTCCAGGCAGATGGTGAACACCTCAAGAACAATAGTTATGATTTACCTTCCTTCTTCTAGTGCCCACCACCCTCCTGCCATACTAGGTACTCGAAGATATCTGGAATGAAAAATGAAGAAATCAACACATTCTTTGCACAAGGAATGCTGTAATAATTCCCCAAATATAACAACTTCTTCACTGTGGTCCTCTCTTGGTTCGCGAATGACAGTCAGGAACCAGGGGCCTGGGCCTGGATGGGTGCAAGGAGAAAGCCCTAGAAAACCATTTATTCCTGGGGCTCCGGTCAGTCCTTTTTGAACATGGGAAGGAAAGAAAATAACGTGAAGTGGAGGCAAGAGGAAGAAGACATGAAGAATCCCCAGGCGAGAAGAGGAACGCTGGAATGACTCCACGCCTGTCTCATTCCTTGTGACACCCCGTCATCCAGTAGGAGAGTGGCCGGCCCGCACAGTGCAACCTCCATGCCACCCTGTGGAGAGAAGAAGGCTGGGTTCTTGCTTCCTACTTAGTAGCTCCTTCTCCACATCCATGACCCAGCACTTAGTGAACGCACGGCACAGCACGGCAATGCACAGAACCCCCTTCACTGCTCGCTCTCTGGTCTGTCCCCCCGTGGCCCCTCTGAGCCTTCCTTTAAATTTCTCTTATCTGTGGTGTTTGGCTCCTCCCCCCGTTCAGCATGCTCCCACGTTTTCAAATCCTCCTCTGGCCCCGAAGGGGGAGTGCACCATTTTACAAGGCTGAGAGTCACTAAACAAACAGAAAGATAAATACATACATAAATAAATAAATAACCAATCCGTCAATCTCAGGGGCAACTATCGACTCTCCCTCCAGAGAGGGTCATCCCTAGTAGCCGTCAGCGTCTCTCCCGCATGGTGTTCTTAGAGTAGACAAGGCACTTAACCCCCTCCTTCCTCACAGACACCTGTAGAGCAACTTATCTGTCTATCTATCTATGTATCTATCTATCTATCTCCAATTTGAAGCTCAGAAAAGTGAAGCAACCATTGCACTGTCTACCACTGGGAAGCTGACAGCTTTGGGGGTATTTGCTCAGCTGAGGAGCTACGCACCTTTTATAGAAAATGTTGCTGCGAATTATGGAGAGGGCCAGCCCCACCCCCCACCCGTGGCCAGCATGATGGTGCTGCTTAACTGGTCCCACACCTACAGCTCATTGAACCGCTCGGGGATGATGGGTCCAAGCTGAGCCAATCAGATTCTCTATCCCAGCCCCTTGGACTCTGGGGCTGAGACTAGCCAGTCTCCGTGACTGCTCAGAACATTAGCCCGTTAACTTGGGGGCAGCCACAGTCTGTCCTCTGGAATGGGGAGCAGAATATACTGCTCTACAAAGAAAGTAGTGAAGGAAATGCACGAGGAGGCAGAAACTTGTCAGGAAAGCCACACTGACAGTTCCCAGCTCCGCCTCCGTTCTCTTCCAGAGAAGAGACCCCTTGGGTAAGCTCGGTGAGACACCTTGTCCCCTCCGAAGCCATCTCCCTCAGCTAACTCAAGTTCCTTTGCTACTGTGTCCAAAACAGTTTTAATACAACATCAGAGAAAGACCCAGATCCCAAGTCTTGTAAGTCCCAGTTCCAAGCCCGCCGCTCTCCCACATTTTTCTAGATGGTTAGAAGGGGTGGAGTCCTTGCCTCCTGTCCCCTCCTGTCACTACATCCTTCTTGGGGCTCTGCCTGCTGACTTAGTCCCACAGTGACCTCCTCACCAGTTCTTCATTCCCCCTGCTCCAGACACAATCTTTTTCACACAGTTGATGGTTGAGAGAAGATCGGGGCTCAGCAGTTCTGAAGGGGAGACAGAGAATACCTGTGAGAACACAGAGGACAGTCCCAGAGACTGAGGCAGACACCGGCTCTCCCCGCCCCCCGGGGGCTGAGTCCTTCCAGATTAGGCAAGGGCTCCCTCCCAGAGGCCCATGGAGATATCCCTACAATGGCTGCTAGAGGTCAAGGGTGGCTAGGGGTGGGGGCAGGAGGGGCAGGAGTAAATGTATGTTTACTACCACACATCCTAGCTAGGGTACATGCTGGTTCGCGCCACGTTTGAGGGTTTCTAGGGAAAGGAAATGTCAAAACAGGCAGCACAGAGGCCGAGGTAAACCTTGCCTAATGAGAGAGGCTCTTCAGGTGAAGAGTGCAGGGATGTTGATCAGAGTACGAAAGAGGGAGTAAGGGGCAAAGTCATGGACCTGTGGAGCCTCCACGAGTGGCTCTGAGGTGGGGAGTTTGCCCTTGGCCTCGAATCAATCAGGCCATTGACCAAAGTCAGGACTTGATGGTTAGAGCTGAGCCTTCAGGGCCACCAGTCTGGCATTCAGCACTGGTTCTATGAGCCTCAGTTTGCTCGTCTGTAAAGCGGGGATCATAATAGTTTCCGCCGCATGAGAAGCTGGCATGTGAAGTGCTCAGCATACAACACACTCTCGCTAAATGTTGGCCGCTGCTGTCCTCTGTTACTGGGTGTGCAGAGCCTTTCTGGAGCCTGCACCCCGGAGAATCTCCTAACCGGAGGGGCATCGTAGCCACTAGTGAAATCCTCTGCTCAGCAAAGGCATTCCTGGGTGCATTCCCAGGCTTGGAGTGGGACGAGAAGTCCTGTGAGTAGACCCCACTCATCCTCTCCCCTCTCCCACCCTGAGACCCCGGCCAGACCTTTGCAGTCCTCGTGGCAAATGTTTTCCGAGTGACTCTTGTGATCATTGCACCAATAGTGGCTGTTGATCTGGAAGACGCCATAGTCGAAGCTGCCGTCTGCATTTTCATTTACCTTTGATAGGTTGAAGTTGCTCTCCACAAAAGCCAGGCACAGCCCTTAGAACAGGGAGAAGAAGGTTTTTAGAGGGCTCTGAACTGAGGGACAAAGGACACGGAGGAGAAAGGGAGACGGGGAAGCAGAAGAAAGGAACAAGGCCTAAGAGGCTAGACGGGGCGAGCTGGCCGGAAACACCCATTAGCTTCTCTCCTCGCCCTTCGGTCCATCCACCTGCCCCTCAGTACAACCGCTCATCATCCCGCTGTCCATCCGCATCTCCTGCACTTGATGATCGCCTACTGTGTGCCATGACCCGTGCAAAGCCCAGTGAGGGACATTCAGCTGGGGCAAAGGCAGCTGGTGCCTTCAGCAAGAACGAAGACGCACCCCTTAAAGGACCACAAGACAAGATAAAACGAGAAGGACGGCACAAGACAGGTGTGTGCAAAATCTGGGCAAAAGGAAGCTAGCCCCACCAGGGAGGAGGACGAAGCCTTTGCACTGCCTGCTCCCTCTGCCTGGAATGCTCTTCCCCAGACATTTGGGTGACCCGGTCCTTTGCCTCATTCAGTGCTGCTCAATGTCACCTCCTCAGAGAGGTATTCCTTGACTTCCCCTTCAAGGACAAGGTTACCTCTCACTGCCCTGGCTTTATTCTGCTGCATAACATTTATCACCACCAGGAAGTGCTTCATATGTTTGTGTGTTTGTTTGGGGCTCGCCTCTCCCCCTAGAATGCGAACACTGTGAAGGAAGGGGCTTTGTTGATGTCTCTGTCCCCAGCCCCTAAAATAGTTCCCGGTACATAGTAAGTGCTCAGTTAATAATATTCAGTGGAAGGAATATAGAATGTTGGGAGGGGCTTCTCGGGGAGGGCTGCTTTTTGAACTTGGCTTCGAAAGATGAATGATGGAAAGATGGCCACATAGGAGGTGACCAGGAGCAGAAGAGGAATGGGGGGGCGGGAGTGTGAGAAAGCGGCACTCACAGTCACTCAGGGAGTAGCCCTCAAACCCATCCAGATCCTCCTTGTGCAGCACTCTGGCCAAGTCACAGCGACTGATGAGCTTGGCCTCATTTATGGCAACGAGGCAGCTGACCAAGGACATGAGTAGCATCCTCATCATCTTCGGAGGGGAGAAGGTGCAGCTGAGGGCCTGTGGTCCCGAGGATCTCCCAGACGTGCTGCTGGTCTCCTCTGAGCACCTGAGGAATCTGGAGAGAGCAGCCAAATGTCCCGGCTCACTCACGGCTCCCCGCCTGGCTATTTCTCTTTCCTCTCACCATTTTATACTTTCTTTTACTACAGAAACTTTCAAACACTTACAAAATAAGAGAGAATAATATCATGAATCTCCATGTAGCCATTGCCCAGCGTCAACAGTGAAAAACCGAGGCTGATCTCCTTTCACCTATAGGTTTTCTCCTCTTTTAGCCATTCTCACTCTTGTAAAGGACACCTGGCTATGGGCAGCATTTGGGTACAGGGGTGGGGAGTGAGGCTGGCAAAGGAGATTGATGAGCACTGGACTTTACTGGTACTTGCGTGTGTGGGTTTGAACATGTGCTCTCGTAGGAAGGGCCAGGCTACTGGGTGTTGATCTGCCCTCAACCCCACGCTCCCAGACGCATGATATGTGACTTTTCCCAAGGGTATACCCTGCCTTGTGCAATTCCTGAGAGGCTGTCTTATAAGCTCTACACCTTTGTTTCCACTCAGAACTGGTGTCACTTGGGGCGCCTGGGTGGCTCAGTCCGTTAAGCGTCCGACTTCGGCTCAGGTCACGATCTCTCGGTATGTGAGTTCGAGCCCCGCGTCGGGCTCTGTGCTGACTGCTCAGAGCCTGGAGCCTGTTTCAGATTCTGTGTCTCCCTCTCTCTCTGACCCTCCCCCATTCGTGATCTGTCTCTCTCTGTCTCAAAAATAAATAAACGTTAAAAAAAAAAATTAAAAAAAAAAAACTGGTGTCACTCAAGTAAAAGTGACCTTGTTGAAGAAATAAACTTCACTTTCACACTCTGTGTGTGTGTGTGTGTGTGTGTGTGTAGGGGGAGGTGCAAGGGGCGGGGACTCTGGATTCACATCGCCTGCTTTCAAAGGTTGGGCTGCAGTGTGACCTTGGGCAATATACTTTACCTCTCCGGGCCTCATTTGTAAAAGGAAGATATGCCAGTACCCACTTACTAGGGTTGTCATGATGATTAAACGAAATGATAAATGCCTAAATCTTGGTTTTGCATTCCCCCCCAAATAGGAAGCAAGACTTCTGGGACAAAGGTTGATTCCTAGGCTGGAGTTAGGAAAGGGTATAAAATAAGTCTGAATTATCTTGTGCTAGAAAGTAAGAAAGTGCTCAAAATATGGATTGGGGCACGTCAAATGGACATGAGAGCCAGCTCAGAGGGGCACCCACTGGCCAAATCTGGAACACTTTCTTGGTAACAGCTTTATTGAGATAAAATTCACAGTACATAATTCACATACCACACAATCACTTAATTTAAAGCGTGCAGCTCAATAGTGTGTTTGCAGAGCCGTGCGACTATGATCGCGGTCAATTTTAAAACATTTTCATCAACCCAACAGGAAACCCCATACCCATTAGCTGTCACTAATCCACCCCTCCTCCAACCCCTGCCCACCACAAGCCTACTTTCCATTTCTCTAGATTTACCTAACCTGGACACTGCACACAAATAGTCACACCATAGGTGGCCTTTGAGCCCGGCTTCTTTCGCTTAACAATGTTTTCAAGATTTATTCATGTTGTGGCAGCCACTGGGATCTCATTCCTTGTGATGAATCCTTCTTTTGTCTCTCTATTGATCGTTTTATAGACTTTTGGGCTACTTTGGGGCTATTATGAATGACGGTGCTGTGAACATTCACACACAAGTGTTTGTGTGGACAAATGTTTTCATTCCTTCGGGCATATACGCCAAGGAATGGAACTGCTGAGCCATAGAGTAACTTCAAGTTTCAACTTTGGAGCAACTGCCTGACTTCAAAGTGGCTGTACCATTTTACATTGCCATCGGCTTTTCCACATCCTTACCAACACTGGTTACTTTAAAAAAAAAAAAATTATAAAGTTTATTTAGTTATTTTGAGAGAGAGAGAGAGAGAGAGGGTGCACAAAAGCTAGGGAGGGGCAGAGAGAGAGGGAGAGAGGGAGAATCCCAAGCAGGCTCCTCACTGTCAACGCAGAGCCCAATGCGGGGCTTGAGCCCACAGACTGTGAGATCATGACCTGAGCTGATATCAAGAGGCTCAACTGACTGAGTCACCCAGGTGCCCCAACGCTTGTTTGTTTTTTTAATTCAATTTACTCTTTTTTTTTAAGTAGGTTCTGCCCATGACCCTGATGTTGAGAGTCACCATGCTCTATACCAACTGAGCCCACCAGCACCCCCCCCCCCACTAACACTTGCTATTAACTGTCTTTCTGATCAAAGCTCTCCTAATGGGTGCCAAGTCGTACACATGATGGTTTGGATCTGCATTTTCCTGGTGGCTAATGACGCTGAGCATCTTTCTATGTGCTCTTTGGCCATTTGCATATCTTTGGGGAAATTCAGTATTCAGATCTTTTGCCCATTTTCTAGTTGGGTTATTTGTCCTTCTTTATTGAGTTGTAAAAATTCTTTATCAGATGGGAATGCAAGCTGGTGCAGCCACTCTGGAAAACAGGATGGGGGTTCCTCAAAAAACTAAAAATAGAACTACCCTACAACCCAGCAATTGCACTACTAGGCATTTATCCACGGGATACAGGTGTGCTGTTTTGAAGGGACACATGCACCCCCATGTTTATAGCAGCACTATCAACAATAGCTGAAGTATGAAAAGAGCCCAAATGCCCATCGATGGATGATGGATGACTGTATATATATATATACAATGAAGTATTACTCGGCAAGCAAAAAGAATGAAATCTTGCCATTTGCAACTATGTGGATGGAACTGGAGGGTATTAAGCTAAGTGAAATTAGTCAGAGAAAGACAAACATCATATGACTTCACTCATATGAGGACTTTAAGAGACAAAACAGATGAACATAAGGGAAGGGAAACAAAAATAATATAAAAACAGGGAGGGGGACAAAACAGAAGAGACTCATAAATATAGAGAGCAAACAGAGGGTTACTGGAGGGGGTGTGGGAGGGGGGATGGGCTAAATGGGTAAGGGGCACTAAGGAATCTACTCCTGAAATCATTGTTGCACTAGATGCTAACTAATTTGGATGTAACTCTTAACAAATAAAAAATAAAATTAAAAACAATAAATTAAAAAAAATAAAAAATAAAAAATTCTTTATCAGATACATGGCTTGCAAATATTTTCTCGCATTCTGTGGGTTGCCTTTCACTTTCTTGATGGTATTCTTAGAAACAAAAGAATTCAATGATGATGAAGACTGTTTTCTCTATCTTTTCTTTTGTTGCTTACGCTTTTGGTATCGTAGCTACAGAATTAATACAGAATGGTTTCTAAGGTAGTCTGGGACAGTTTGGCCATCAACACAAATAAAGATAGTGACAGGGGAGCTTGGCCGGCTCAGTTGGTGGAGCGAGCGACTCTTGGTTTCAGGGTCATGAGTTAGCACCCCACCTTGGGCCTAGAGCGTCTTTGAAAAAAATAAGGATAGGGACAGATTATAATCTAGTGAAAGAGATAGGAATCCCTGAGTCCTTAATAGTAATAAATAGACAAACAGATACATAACGGGGATGGGGTTGGAGCTCTTCCTGACAATAAGATGGTGAGTGATAAACGTGGAGGTGGTCATGAGGTTGGAAAATCATCACTCTGCAGCCATCATAGATTAGTTTGGGCAAGAATCATCAATGGATATTAAATCTAAGGTGGTGGGAAGCTTGGTGAAGAACTGGATGGGGCACCTGGGCTGGCTCAGTCGGTTAAGCATCCAACTTCCGCTCAGGTCATGATCTCGTGGTTCATGGGTTCAGGCCCAGCATCGGGCTCTGTGCTGACAGCTTGGAGCCTGGAGCCTGCTTTGGGTTCTGTGTCTCCCTCTCTCTCTCCCCCTCTGCCGCTCATACTCTGTCTCTCTCTCTCTCTCTCAAAAATAAATAAACATTGGAAAAAAAAAACTATCAATGCCATGAAAACACAGAATGGGGCTATTTCTGTCACCGTGTGCATGTGTGTGTGTGTGGTGGGTGTGTGCATGCGTATCTTTCCCCTGAAAGCAGGTGTATGTTCCTGAGAGCAAAGGCCTAGGTTCCTCCACCCACAGGCTGCTGCTTGGGCAAGATGGCTGCCCTAATGGCCTTGTTTCCTCACAGATGTCTTCTAAGCTCACTCCGTACCAGCCCGACTCTTGATTTTGGCTTGGGTCATGATCTCACAGTTCCTGGGATCAAGCTCTGTATCACGCTCTGCACTGACAGCGAGGGGCCTGCTTGGGATTCTCTCTCTCTCCCCCCGCCTCTCTCTCTGCCCTTCCCCCACTCATGCTCGCTTGCTGTCTCTCTCTCTCTCTCTCAAAACAAGTAAATAAACTTGAAAAAAAAGTTTATCATGTTCTACCTATTAGATGAGCAAATATCCAAAAGTTTGATAATACCTTCTGCCTACAAGGCCGAGGGGGCACAGGTACATTCCTGACAGAGTGTAAACAGGCGATTATCTATGAAAATTGTAGATTCATTTATCCTTTGCCTCAGCAATTCTGTTTCTGGGACTTTACTGAACAGAGATAGTTGCATAGAATTCAAAGATCACATACACACGGTTATTTATAGAAAGAGTGAACTCCAGTGTCCAGTAAATACAGGGCTGGTCAAATAAACTAAGGTACATTCATACAATGGAAACACATGCCATAGGGGGGAAAAAATTAAGAAACTGATATGAAGCTCCAAAACAAAAATTCTGATCTCTTCTAAGACAAGGTATCAAACAGTATATTTATAATAGCTTTGTGGGGATGGGGCAGAGATAAGAAATATAAAAGACATTTAAAAGTCTATTACAGATCTATTAACAGATATTAACAGTTATTAACAGATCTATTCATATCTGTTAGATGCATTTAGAAACATCAGAAAAAGACATGTAAAGGGGGTGCCTGGGTGGCTCGGTCAGTTAAATGTCTGACTTCAGCCTAGCTCATGATCTCACGGTTCGTGAGTTCGAGCCCCACGTTGGGCTCTCTGCTGTCAGCACAGAATCTGCTTCAGATCCTCTGTCCCCCTTTCTCACTGCCCCTCCCCTGCTCATTCTCTCTCTCAAAAATAAATAAATAAACTTTAAAGAAAAGAAAAAGAAAGATGTAAGGAATTAATAATTATGGTTACAAAGGTGGAGAAGACGTTTCACTGTAGGTAGACTTTTTTTTCTTACCATAAAAATAAATCTATTAAAAAATGAGTGTTTAAAAAGGGCCTGAACGAAGAAGGCTCTGCTGGGGTGAGCATGGTACAACATAGAGAGATGGTGACTCACTACCTTGTACACCTGAGACTAATATAACACCGTGTGTCAACAATACTCAAATAGAAAAAAGTTCTTTTAAAGAGACAGCTCTGCCCAGCGTCCCTTCTCTAGTCAAGTTCATTGCTCCCTGTGCTCTTCCTCCACTCACTCGCTTGGCCCCTTTTGTGCACCACCTCCTCCAGGCCTCATTCAGGGTCTGTGTCCTTCAGAGGCCTTCTGGGAGGTCGCAGCGGAGCACCCAGACGCGCTGGGCTTCACTGCGTCTTTTGGAAGTTGTATATCTAACTCCGAACCGTTGGTTTCCGCCCTAGAGGCAATAATATTTTACACGAAGCCTCAGAGAAATTAGGTAACTGGTCGAAGATCAGCCAGGGGCAGAGCTGGAGCCTGATTCAGCTCTGAGCCCTCCCTGAATCCATTCTCCTCGCTGCCCCATGTTGCCTCCAGTTACAAGTCCCGGCAACTCCAGTCCCTGAGGAAGAGCCACGATCCCCTTTTCCTTTATGCCCTTAGAGAGGTCAATGCTCAGTGACAGGCAATCACATGCTATAGGGAGGGAGAGAAAGAGGAAGAGGAGAAGGAAGGAAGGAAGGCAGGGGGAGGAGAGGAGTGGGGGAAGGACACTCACTCTTGCAGAGACGGGTCTGAATCATCGGCATTTGCTGTCCCCAGGTCGGAGTCGTAGGACATGGGCTCCTCGGAACGGTCTGGACTCTTGGAGCCATTCTCTTGGAGTAGGCAGCTATCAGAGTTTAGGCTGCAAGACAGCTGGGATGAACCGGCGGTGTCCAGGCTGAGGGAGGAGGCCGTGAGCTTCCGGTTCCGTCGGATCTTATGGCCTGAGTGCTGGACTTCGATGTCCTCCGAGCCTGAGGAATGGGAAATTGAATCCAGAGACTCTTTCCGCTGTAGTTCTGTCCCAGAGGTGGTGAGGGGGTCGAGCTCAGAGAGCGGGCAAAGCCCAGAGAGAGCCAGCGGGGTGAGCGTCCACTCGTTTAAGATGGCGGACTTGTAGGAGAGCTCGAAGGATAAGGACGTCAGTCCCTGCAGGAAGCTGAGGAGGAACTCGCCCTCCTCGGCGTCTCGAAGCAGGGCTGTGGGCTGATAGTACTCGCACAGGCGGGCGGGCTCCTGGAGGAGCAGCTTCAGGTAGCACTCCATCAGGCCGTCATTGGGGCCAGCCTCAGCCAGGCCCGGCAGCGGCCCACGTCCGTGCTGACAAAGATCAGGTGCTCCAATTCCGAGACGATGTGCCTGGGGGTGGAGAGGACAGGCTTGTTTCAAGAAGTGAGTTCAGATCACAGAGGATCATTTTATCCACTGGTGAGCAGGAGCCAGTAATAACGACTGCAAGTATATACAGGCTTGGGAAAATATCTCAGATAGCAGTGTTCTACAGGGAATTGAGAAATATTTAGCTACAACTCCCCACTTTTTCAAGGTTACTGTCATGCAGGATAATTGCCATTTTAGTTTCAACTCCCCAGGCGCCCTTGACATCACCTGCTCATCCGGCATACATGTGATGAGCCCCTAAGTGCCAGGTCTTTGGAGCTGTGAAGATACAGGATACAGACATGGTCCTGCCCTCAGTCCAGGTTACTACCTTTCAAGGGCACACGGAAGTGAACCCTGTTGTCAGTAGAGCTGGGGTGGGGGGAAGGCAATCACTTCCAGGTTGCAGTAAGGACAATGCCTTAGGCAAGGCATTGCGGGATTAGGCATAGGGATTAGGCACAGGCAAGGCATTGAGCTGGGCCTTGAGGGATTTCAAGCCGCAAAGATGGAAGGGGAACCTCAGGCACCAAGGACTGACAGAGAAAAGGCACCAAGGGTAGGGAAGCGGCAGCTGTGTAACAGGAGTGGTGAGCACTCCCGTTACAGCACGGGGAGGAGGAGGAGTGGCTGATTGGGTTGCAAAGTCAGGTGATGCAGGGTCTTGAGCATCCAACCAGTGAGGCAAGGTGGGGCAAGGGTCCCCACACCTGGCTGTGCGTCAGAATCACCTGGGAACCTGGTCAGGATACAGATTCCGGGGCCCCAACGAAGTGAATGGGACTCCAGGCTAGCACTGGGGAGCCTGAGAGTTTTTACACCGGGAAATGACTTGACCGCAGTCGCGCAGACTTCTGGGTGGGCTGCTCGGGATAAGATCATGTACCCAACTCAGTTCCCGAACCCTTGGTCTGATGTAAATGCCCTTCCTCTGACCATCACAGTGCCCTGAGCACGTCTCGCCCATAGGAGTGCGTGCTCCACAGGGCTCAGGGAATGAGCTCGGGTTAGCTTAAGCTCAATAAATGTTGACCAGCTGCCTGACCTAAGGACAGACACAATGAGATAAGGGGGACAATCAGAAAGCCACTGCCACCTAGGAGTGAGGTAAGAACCTGAGATAGGGCGGTGGCAGTCAGCATGAAAAGGAAGATACAGACTGACAAGGCACCTTCAGGCTGAAGGTGGCATTTAATAGCCCTTAGAGGCAACGTGCCAGCAGCTGCTTGCTCCAAAGCCCAGGCAGTTAGGGCCAGGGCCGCAGAGGCAAACGTCCCAGGGTGGATATTCAGATGATCTGGATTCCACGTCTTTAAAAAATGCCATAGCCTGTTAGGATATAATACTTAGCATAGAGATGTTCAAACATTCCAAGGCAGGGTCAGCAAACCTCTTCTGTTAAGGGCCACTTAGTAAAGATTTTAGGCTTTGCAGGCCACACATTCTCTGTTCCAACTACCTAACTTTGCCACGGTGTGGCAAAAAGGCGGCTCCTGCTAAAGGCGACCAGCCAGGGGCCTGAGCAGCCCCAGGCCATTGCCTGTGCGCTGAGGGGCTCTTGAGGCTTGGTCTAACAATAACCCCTATCTCACCCATCTCCATTCTAGAACACAGAGCATCTCTGCTGCTTTCCCATATAGCTGTAGAGGGAGAGCCCAGGGTCACCCACACTGAAGCTCCTCCCCAAAGCAAAGCCTCCCCTGCTGATCTCACTTGTGGGTGACAGCTTTCAGGAGGGGCCAGAAGACAGGCTGAGGCAGAGGCTTCTGGTGGGCGCTCTTCTTCCTTTTCCCTCCGGCCTCGGCTCGGATGTGCTTGGCATGCAGGCCGTGGATAAATACGGCCTCCAGGGCACTGCACATGGTGTTGGCATCTCCGTCTTCGCTAGTGACCACTGTGTCCGAGGACACGTACTGCTTCTGCAACGCCTTCACAGATCCCACTAGCTTCTTCTTGATGACCTAGTCGGTGTCAGACATAATACAGGCCTTTAGAAGATCCTGCGGTGACCCCTGGAAGGTAAGTGCTTATCACCAAATACACGCACACCCACACACGTGCTCACGTCTACCTGTGGGTGTGTATACAGCAAAACTAGCACAAGCTAATCATAGAAAACAAAGATGGGCGCCTGGGTGGCTCAGTCGGTTGAGCGTCCGACTTCGGCTCAGGTCGTGATCTCACGGTTCATGGGTTCGAGCCCCACGTCGGGCTCTGTGCTGCCAGCTCAGAGCCTGGAGCCTGCTTTGGATTCTGTGCCTCCCTCTCTCTCTGCCCCTCCCCCACTTGCACACGCACGCACGCTCTCTCTTTCTCTCAAAAATAAATAAACGTTGGAAAAAATTTTAAAAAAAGAAAGAAAACAGAGACAAAGCATAGAGGAGAAAAGGAAAATTACGTACTTATACCACCCAGAGATAGTTATTTTTTTGCAAAGATATTTGTATATTTTTCTTTTGTTTTGCTTTTTAAACCGAACTTCAGTGATTTGATAGCCATAGAAATCTTGTGTTTAAATACCGGCTCCATCATAGTTACAGGTGTGGGAGCCTGGGTGATCCATCTAGGGCAGGGGTGAAGCTTTCCACCTTGTTTAGGGGTCTACGATTCCATGAAGAGGCAACAAGTGCCACTTTAGAACCATAAAAACACCAAGAAAACAGGAGCATGGTCCACATTAAGAAAGATCGTAGGGGGGCGCCTGGGTGGCGCAGTCGGTTAAGCATCCGACTTCAGCCAGGTCACGATCTCGCGGTCTGTGAGTTCGAGCCCCGCGTCGGGCTCTGGGCTGATGCCTCGGAGCCTGGAGCCTGTTTCCGATTCTGTGTCTCCCTCTCTCTCTGCCCCTCCCCCGTTCATGCTCTGTCTCTCTCTGTCCCAAAAATAAATAAAAAACGTTGAAAAAAAAAAAGAAAAAAAAAAAAAAAAAAGATCCTAGGGGCACCTGGGCGGCTCAGTCAGTTAAGCATCTGACTCTTGATTTCAGCTCAGGTCATGATCTCACGGTTTTTGAGTTTGAGCTCCGTATCTGGCTCTGTGCTGACAGTGTGGAGCCTGCTTGAGATTCTCTCTCTCTCTCTCTCTCTCTCTCTCTCTCTCTCTCTCTCTCTCTCTGCCCCTCCTCTGCTCATGCTCACTCTCCCTTTCAAAATAAATAAAATAAACGTTATTTATTTAAAAATATCTTTTTAATGTTTATTTTTGAGAGAGAGAGAGAGAGAGAGAGAGAGACAAAGTATGAGGAGGGGGGAGGGGCAGAGAGAGAGGAAGACACAGAATCCGAAGCAGGCTCCAGGCTCTGAGCTGTCAGCACAGAGCCTGATGCAGGGCTCAAACCCACGAGCCGTGAGATCATGACCTGAGCTGAAATAGGACGCTTAACTGACTGAGCCACCCAGGCGCCCCTAAAATAAAGAAATAAACTTTAAAAAGAAAGAAAGAAAAAAGGAAAGATCCTTGACCTGGCAGTCAGAGGCAGATGTTAGTCTCAGCTCTGTTGGTCAACAGCTGGGTCACTACAGACATTTCACTTAACCTCACTGAGCTTAATTTCCTCATCTGTTAAACGGAACGAATACTTCCTGACCTACAGCACAGGAGTTGGGGGGCGGGGGGATTACTCTGAGGGCAGGACTTGCTTTTTTTTTTCATTCTTGCATCCTCAACACTTGGCTTGGTTCCTGACACATGTAAGTATTCCGTTAAGGTCTGTTACATAAATCAATTATAAAATACATATATGTAAAATCCTTTGGAAAGATAAAGACAGTTCTGTCATAGTATAAGCATGTCAAAATTACCTATGTGTTTTGGAAAAGGATTGGGAGGGAATACAGAAAACCTGGTTTGAACTGTTAGCTGATAGGATTATGGATAAATATTTTACTGTTTTATTTTTATCTTAGCCCAAACAGTTCATGTTAATGTTCTTTGAAAAGTCGAATGTTCTTTTTTTTTTTAAAAAAAAAATTTTTTTTTTTTTAATGTTTATGTATTTTTGAGACAGAGAGAGACAGAGCATGAACGGGGGAGGGTCAGAGAGAGAGGGAGACACAGAATCTGAAACAGGCTCCAGGCTCTGAGCGGTCAGCACAGGGCCCGACGCGGGGCTCGAACTCACGGACCGTGAGATCATGACCTGAGCCGAAGTCGGACGCTCCATCAACTGAGCCACCCAGGAGCCCCTGTTTTGTTTTTTTTTTTCTTTATAACAGCTTTAATGAGACACAATTTACATTGCCTAAAATTCACTCATTTAAACTATACAGTTCAGTGATTTTTGGTATGTTCACAGAATAGTGAAACTACAGCCACTACCTAATTTTAGGACATTTTCATTGTCTCAAAAAGGAACACTGTGCCCATGAGCAGTCACTCCTCTCTAGTCCCCTCTCCCTCAACCCCTAGCAACTACTAATCTACTTTCTGTCTTTATGGATTTGCCAATTCTGGACATTTTGTGTAAATGAAGTCATACAGTATGCAGTCTTTTGATGTTAGACATCTTTTCATATGACTTATGGGTCATATACTTCTTTTATTGTTTGCTTATTTGACTGGAGAGAGAGAGAGAGAGAGAGAGAGGAGAGGCAAAGAGAGAGGAGGACAGAGGATTCAAAGTGGGCTAGGGAGTGACAGCAGCAAACTCCCAAATCGTGAGATCATGACCTGAGCCAAATGGACGCTCAACCGTCTGAGGCACCCAGGCCACCCTAATGCCCTCTTTTCTTTTTTCTTTTTTTTAATGTTTATTTATTTTTGAGAGACAGAGAGAGACAGCATGGGAGGGAGAGGGCAGAGAGAGAGAGGGAGACCCAGAATATGAAGCAGCCTCCAGGCACTGAGCTGGCAGCACAGAGCCCGATGCGGGCCTCCAGCCCATGAGCCGTGAGATCATGACCTGAGCCGAAGTCGGATGCTCAACCGACTGAGCCACCCAGCTGCCCCTTCTTTTAATGTTTACTTATTTTTGAGAGAGAGAGAGAGAGAGAGAGAGAGAGAGAGAGAGAATGTGCATACATGTATGTGCCTGTGGGGGAGGGGGCAGAGACAGAGCGGACCGAGGATCCAAAGCAGGCTCTGCTCTGACAGCAGAGAGCCCAATGCAGGGCTTGACCTCACAAACTGCAAGACCATGAGCCGCTTACGATCATGACGCTTAACCGTGTGAGCCACCCAGGCGCCCCATATGTATGACTTCCTTTGAGAAATCCTTGGTCTTCAGGCAGCCCCTATTAAAATCCGTTGTTTTTTATCAATTCCCATTCTATCACCAATAAGATGTTCTAGAAAGGGCAGGGTCTCCTCAGAGCCTGCTTCTGCTATAACTCTTTCTCAGCCCGAAGCCTCGCTTTCCAGACAGTACTCATTCATTTCAAAGTGAGGAAGACCAATGACATGGCTGTCCCGTGCCCCCTTCCCCACCCTTGAGCCTCTCCGACTGCCTACCGGGATGGCAGCCCGGGGGTCCAGTCCATTCTCCACCACCGAGAGCATTTCCGCTCACACTGCAGCTCCCTCGGAGAATCACATGACACCTGCAGAGACAGACGGCGCGGCCAGATGAGCAGGTTCCAGCTCACCACCCCCAGCCAATTCTCCCCCTCCCCCCAGCAGGCAGCGGGTCAGCCCATCTTCCTCAAACTGCAATGCAAAGGCCTCTGAATTCAAAAGTAAAAGCCAAGAGTGGATTTTAAGGAAGGAAACAAGGGAAGAGAAGAAATGTGAGGGCTCGAATCTCAGGAGGTGGGGAATCCTATGTGCCGTGGGTGGGTCCACCCTAATCAGGGCATGGAGAGGCCTCTGTATGCCACACCAAACGCTGGCACAAAAAAGCAGGGAATGAGGGGCCGATTTGGATACAGAACTAAGGGTGCGAGGGGGATGCTGCCGCTGGAGGTGCCAAGAGCCCACGTGGACCAGGAAGCAGGGGCTCACAATTCACATTCGGAGCCTCTGACTCCTGTGCCAGCCCGATGTCTGCCAGCTCGGCAGGGACAAGCACAACTGAAGGAAGTTTCCAAAGGGAGGGCCTCTTGCTACATAGCTGCTTCCCCTCCAGGCACGAGGGTCCAGCTGGAGCAGCACAGGGACACGCCTAAAGGGAAACAACACGGGTTCGAATCTCGATTTGCCACTAACCACTTAGGCATGCTAGGTGGGGCACCACGGCAGACGTCTCAAACGGAGGTTATGAATGTGGAAAACGCCCAGCACAGTGCCTGACGGTACTAAGGATAAATGGTATCTATTACCCCGGTTGGATGTGGCCAAGCCTTATAGGCAAAGGCCACTGTCTGAATGAGTCCGCTCAACTACCTGAAGTCAGTACACAGGTAAATCCCTCAGGGCACTGGCTTCCCCCCCACCCCCCCGGGGGTGGCTTAGGTGGGGGGGGGGGGCTCAACCTGAGCCTCGGGGGGTGGCTGTTGGCTCGCCTGGACCGCCCCAGCCACTTGGACGGACCAGGATTGGGCAGGCACATTCCCATCTAAACAGATCTCTAGTGACCACGCTGCCGAGCATGGAGGGACACCAAAAAATAGGTCATCGCTGTCTCTGTTCTCAAAAACCTATGGCCCAAAGAAGTTATCAAATGGAGGCATGATGAATGGATTTTGTACTGTTTACACACATTGCTTCATTCATTCCTTGTAACCACCCTAGGCGAGCTCTTTTATTATCCAGATAAATCAAAGCTGACCCAGGTCAGGGAACTTCCCAAGATCCCAGGGCTGATCAGTGGCGGGCTCTACCACCTTCGGCCAGGATGACATCCACCCTTCTGGAAGAGGCGGGTGTGAGCTAGGGCTAAGGGGTGGCTGGGGAGGGGGCAGGGAAGTCTTGGGAGGAGGGCTCTCCAGCTGGGGGCCCAGGTGGCGGGATGCAAGGGAGCATCAGGGTTGAGTCTGGCAGGAAAGGTTTACAGGCGAACAGTGAGGCATGGAGAACGGCAGGGTGGCCCTAAATGATGAAAGACGCTCTGATTCAAGCCCTGGCCTCTGGATCCGGCAGAGGGTGAACAGGACCCAGCGCCGACCTTCCTAAGTAAGGACACGCAAAGGCAGATAGGTGTGTGGAGGACGGCCCCCACGAAACCAGCTCTGGTCAGCGCACAACAGACTGACAGGAGGAACACTAGCCCCTGGCCACAGCCCATCAGACTGTCTCTCCCTCCACCACTTTCCAAGCTCCTACCCACTGGAATCCTCAGGACCCTTCGCTGGAGACCAGCTCCATGCTCTGGCCACCAGGGCACCGGGAGAAGGGGACATACTATAGAGTCGGTCCTGAAACCGTGCCTGATCCTAGAGGCTGGGTTTCTTCAAGGCTACCCTACGCAGCCCTGCAGGCCAAGTTCAGGCTCGCTGGCTTTGAGACCCTGGCATCCAATCCCTTCTGGCAATTCCGGGGGCCTGCCCTTCTAGACAGAGCCTCAAGCCCTAAAACTGCCCTTCCCTCAGCCGGCCTCAAGGCTTGGGCCTCAGCAATCTGAAGAGGAAGACCATTGAGGCCTCATCAACTAATTCACTGAATATAATATTCACTGGAGGGAGGGAGGCTTATCATTAAGTGGGTGCTCTGGCCAAGTCAGGGTCTGCTGAAAAAACAAAGTAAACTGACACTGAGGTCAGAGCAGGGCCAGACAAGAGACAACTGTGACCTAAAACAGTGTCAGGAACGTCACAAAAGGACAACAGTGCAGAGAAACCTAGAAGAATTGCCACTTGACAATTCACAAAACAGAACTGAGACGTGGGGGTCAGGCCAAAGTTCCGGGCACATCTTTCCTTGCAGGAAGCCAAAGCTCCCTACATAGGCCTGTCGGTTCTAGAACGCCTCAGGAAGGCAGGAAATGGCTCAGAGGCAGGACCACGACCATCTACGATGTGAGATCTCTGGGCTCTGGGTCTCCTGACTGCTAGGTCAGCACTCCAGCAGGCTCCTTGGGTGAGCCAGACCCCCATCTACCATGCTATGGGACTGGTTTCACTTTCTATCTTCAGAGCTGTCTTCACTGACACCAAGAAGCAAACGAAAGAGGGGTGGGTCTTCAGGAGACCCAGAATAAAGAGAGCAAGTAGAGAGTTCAAACATCCCTGATACAGTGGAGCAGAAAAGGGTGAGTGCCGTGTGCCTTTAAGGAAACTCTGAAGTCACCCTTCGTCTACCTCTGCCCCTCTGTATTGGTTCACTCTGGCACAGGATCTCATTCTCTATCCTCATTTAATTCTTAAAACAATCCTGTGAGAGAAGGATGAGTATCCCTCATTCACAGAAGAGAAAACTGAGGCTCAGTAGAAACATGCCTCAGGTGAGGGACAGAAGTTTCTCATTCCAAGCTCTGTGCCTTTCGTCAGTTCATACTGTCCCAGGTCCTTGGTTCAAAGAGTTTCAGGCAAACTTATTATTCACAGACTCTTCAGAAGCTCCACCTTATCAAAGAAGGCCTAACACTGACAAGAAACAATCTTGCCCATCAGATCTGTGGCCCCAACTAGCTGACCACAGGTCCTTTCCATGGCAGCCAGGTTTCCGAGCTGTCCCTCCTCAAATGTTCCAACACACAGGAAGGAATCGTTGGGGTTGATTCTCTTCGTGATACTGCCTGGCCTTCTATAAACATCCAATTTCACTTCCTCCAGAGACTAAGGAAGAACGAAAAGAGGAGAAGGACTCAGATGAGACTTACATTAGAAGAAGAAATGGATAACCTGGCTTCACCACTTTCGAAACACTCCGTTCATCAGTAAACAGCAACCTCTTCTTCTTAGAGACTTCCCCGCCATCCGCGACAGCCTCGTCTCTACGGCCTGACTCCGATCCTGCACCTGGCTATGCACGACAACAGGCCGGTGTTTAAGCCCTCCAGCTGCTGTACCAGGTGATGAGTCAGGGTTTTCAGCTGGAAACAAATGACAAAGTTATCTTCTGATTCAGAAAGACAGCTGATACTTCAGACATGTGAGTGCTGAGTAAACAGCACCTCCTTCTACCTGAAGAAAGTTGGATTTCTAGACAAGAGCCCTGTGGGGGGTGGGATGGGTGTGGGGGGGGGGTGGGTAGGGCGACAAAGCAACTGAATATCAGCTGGAGGGCAAGCAACTTCTAGCTCGTGATTCCCAGTCCAAAGGCTAGTGGGTGAGGCCAGAAATGTGAGGTCTAGGAACACTGGGTATCTTTCTTTCCTCCCTCCCTCCTTCCATCCAACAACACCCATCTCTCCCATATTCTTGTCCCAGATCCCTTAAGATTCTGGCAAGGACCAAACTCTGAGTGAATGAAAGCAGGACCTTTGCCTGACTCATTCACCATTGTCTTTCTAATGCTTCAAACAGTGCACGGCACACAGTGGTGCTCACAAAATACTTGCTGAATGAACAGATGAGTAAAATAAAAAGGCTCAGACCGTTTCAGACTGTAAGAAGTTGAGGTATACAACTTCTCAGTGGTGGGGTCACTGCGGAACTCCTTCCATTACACCAAGCTGCCAACAGGCTGAAACCCTTCAGAGATCACACCTTAACGGAAGGGGATATTGAAGGTAAAAGGACATCCGATTCTCAAAGGCGTGAGACTATAAATGCAAGCAAAGACAAGGGGTCTTCTTTGGGGTCCTTTACAATGGCTGTCAAATGGCCAATCCTTTGGAGTTTGGTCACCAGAACTTAGAGGGGATGTGCACCCCCAAATCCCAGGAGATTATAAATGTTAACCATGGAGCCTGGGTGCCTCAAGAATGTCTAGCTACTCTGAGATAACTTGACTCTCTGTGTTCATGGGTAATCAAAATGGTCAAAACTCAATGATCCAGCACCTGCAAAAAGAGGAAGCAATTCAACAGCCTCCACGGAGGCCTCGGCGTCCCCAGGATCCACTCATCTCTACTCTTCACAACATGTAACGTCACCTCTGGCACATTCGGTAGCGGGACTAATCTACAACCAGTTCTGGCCAGGAGGAGCACTGGGTGAGGGTCCTTTCTGAGCGGCAGGGCAATACACATGGACATGATTCTGTGACCACAGCCAACCCCACACAGTGGAACCGCTTGAGTTTCTCCAGATCATCACCCAAAAGGAAGTGATAAGCTTCCACTGCCCCAGCTGAATGAGTAGCTCCCTCACCTTCCAGGTATTTGGATGATACCTATCATTCCAGCAGCCAACGCGAGTAATGTAATATGGATGCCAGGAATACAATCCTTAAGGACAGGTACAGGGGGCCTGACATCCAGGAAAAGCACTTGACCCACGGGAGAAGGATCTCTACTCCTCCACACTTACTTACCATCTGAGGCCCTGCCTCAACTGAGGTGTTCGGCAAGTGCCTGGCTCTGAGAAAGCAGGTGGGGTTGGCAGGGGACTGCACTAGGTTCTCAGATCAAATGGGGACCACATCAAGGGAAGAATGGGCACAGAGCTGGGATGAAGAGTTGAAATGGGGATAGGAAGACGTCAATCTAACAAGATTGGGTAGGGGTGGTGGGAACTAGGGCAGCAAGAGTTGGGGGGTGGTTTAGCAAAGACTCAGGAATGAAGTGTCCTCAGGCTGGCTGGGGATGGAAAGAAAGTATGCGGTGGGCTTGGAAGTTAGGGGTTGAGTGGGTGAGGACAAGAAGATACATACAAGACTTGAGATAGGGCTGAGATCAGAGTTATCAAGAAGAGGGCGGTAAGCGCAATAGGGCATCTACTGTAGTGGTAGGTATTAAATGAGTGGGGGGAGGTGGGTGTTTTGGCTGAGCAGACCTTGGGGGGCTGAGCAGGGTGGCTGGGATAAGAAAGCTGAGCCTGAAAGGGGGTAAGCCAGAAAGACGGGGAGGGGGAGGGGGGGCTCGAGGAGGTTTGCGTGGAGCACTGGGATTGCCAAAGGGGTTGAGGGGTGAGAAGGAGATGCGTTAGAGGGAGGCGGAGGGAAGTGGCTGTCCTAGGGGTTGGAAGTGGGCTACCGTGGGGTCGAGTGTGGCTGCACTTACGCAAGACCAGTGGTGAAGGGGTGAGGGTAAGGGCTGGGCTCGGGTCACGGGTGGAGAAGAGGAAGGGGACGGGTCGGTCAGCACTGGCTGTTTGGGCTGAAGGCTCGGGTCCGAGTGGGGTAGGGTGCGGGGCTCAGGCCGGGAAGGGAAAAGGCTCTGAAGCAGGACAGTTTCAAAGCAACCAAGGGTTTGCGATCACAGACAGGGCTGGTGACCCATCGCCCGTTCTCGTCTCGGCCCCGCCGTCCCCTCCTCACCCTCCTCGCCCTCTGACCCCTAACTCACCAGAGGGAGCGGGGAGGGGGCGCGGGGCACTCCTGGCCACTGCAGCCCCTAAGCCTCAGACCAGGCGCTGCGGCCTCCCGGCCAGGGACAACAGGAAACGGCGCTCGCGGCGCCTGACGCCATCACGTTGGTTCGGCGTCCGGCCGCGCCCCCGGACCGCGGAGCCAAGCGCAGGGCCGGCGGAGCCTCGGGGGCGGGGCCAGCGCTCAGGAAAGCCCAAGTTCCCAGCCCCAGAGCAGGTGAGTGATCTGGGAGGCTGGGGACTCTGCGACCCGAGATGCGCACGGAGAGGCGAGGCCACCAGGCTAGCCCACCAGTGTCGGGCGGAACGTGTCCTACTGCCCGCCCCCAGCAGTGTCTGCGTCTCGCTAGATCCCGGCCGCCTTCTGGGTTCACGACCTTGCCTGGGCACAGCACTATCTACCGTTGAGGCTGTCTGTTGGCCTCCTGCCCGGAAGGTTCCCACTTGTAAAATCGGAACAATAACGTCTACCCTAGTTTTGCCTCCCTGAGGGCATCAGTGCAGTTGGTGCTTCCCGCCTGGTGGTTCTCAGGAAAAGCATACAGGTTTTGATCACCCCTATCACCAAGGGAGCACCTTTAGGTACCCGTCAGCCCCCAGGCATGAAGCTTAAGGTTCTGGTTATTCTCATCTAGCCAGGAAGTTGTTTGTTTCCTTTACTTGGTAGAGTTGACATTTCTCTTTCACATGGACTCAGAACAAAAGGTCAAGAGTGTGTGTTGGTGGGGGTGGGGACAGATGTCTTGTGCTTTGGACACTTCATACCTGCAGGCTTAGGTCAAGTGGGATCTGAGGGCCTGAGTGTGGGGTGAGTACTGGGGTGGAGAGGTACTGCTACCTGCAGGTCCAGGGGGACTTTGGGGGTGTCTACAGGGCTGGTCTGGGAACGGGACAGTTCTTGGAAGAAAGCTCCACTGATCTGGGCCAGGCTCTCCATCAGCCTTTCTGGGAAGGGGAGAAGAAGGGGTCCCAGTGCCTGTTTCCATTTATAAAACCAGCTGTTGGAGATGTGGCACCTGAGTGTGTGCGGGCTGCCTCTTCAATAATTCTCTCTCTAGGAGCGAGAACCACCTCTCCTCGATTTTAGACTAGATGAATCTGAGTACATTTAGTATGGTTAACAGTTGAACAGAAAGTTAGAAATAAGGACACGGAGGGATGCCTGGGTGGCTTGGTCGGTTAAGTGTCTGACTTTGGCTCAGGTCACAATCTCACAGTTGTGAGTTCCAGCCCTGCATTGGGCTCTGCGCTGACCGTGCAGAGCCTGCTTGGGATTCTCTCTCTCTCTCTCCTCCTCCTCCCTCTACCCCTCCCTCTCTCACCCCCCGCCCTCTCCTATCTCCCTCCCTGACCCTCTCTCCTTGCCTTCCCAACCCCCAGCCCCTTCCTCTCATCTCTTGGCCTCCCAACATACCAGGAAAGTGCCTTCCTCTCCCTCGTCTCCCTCACGTCTCGTCTTCCCTCTGTGTTCCCCGGCACCTAGTTCTCTTTCCCTCTCTCTCCCCCCCCTTCCTCTCCATGCCCCCCTCCCAGATTTCCGTTTCCTCTTCTCTCCCCTCAGCCACTCTCTCACGCTCCCCCCACCTCTTCATTCCCATCCGGGAGTCCCCGCCCGCCCCCATCCCCCTCTCTGTCGACCCCTCCCAGCCCCCCACCCCCTCTTTTTCCCCCCTACCTTGCCTGATGCCCCCTCACTTCTTGTCATCACAAGTATACCTCCCTCCTCTTCTCCACTTGCCCTCCACTCAGCCCTCTCCCCTACTTTCTTGTCTGCCTTTCACTCTAAAAATCTTGATTAGTACCCCTGCCTCTGTTATCTCCCGTCCTGTTGTCATCTTCACCACTCCCCTCTACCATCATGACTTCTGAGCCGGGGTTCTTCATCTCATCTTTCTTTTCCCCTCTCGGCCCCCGTTCCCATTTCTCACACTTTCCCTCTCCCAGACGACTACATTGTCCTTTTTTCTCTCAGCCCACTCTCCTCTATTCTATCTGCTGGTCTCGCCTCATCTTTTTGTCTTCTTTCTCTACTGCTATGCCCCTCTATCTTCCCATTTCTTCTACTCTCCCACTATCAGTTCCTTTCTTTATCTGCCACTTTTATACCTCCAGTCTCATGTCGTCCTCTCCATTCTCTCTCTGCCTCATGATTCTCTCTCTTTCCCCCTCTCTCTCTCGCAGGAGAATCTCTCCAGACATTTCTCCTCTTTTTCTCTTCGTCTCTGTCCCTTGCCCTCCTCTTTTTTTCGATTTTTGCTCCCTCCCTCTTCCATTCCTCAATATGTTAACTTTCCTTCTTCTTTATCAACCCTGTGTCTCTCTACTCTCTCTCTCTTCTCTCCTACTCTCTCTTCCTTCCTCTCCTTCTCTCCACCTCCTCTCTCTCAGCCCCAGCCTCCTTCTCCTCTCTCTTCTCTCTCTCTTTTCCTCTTCTCTCTTGTTTTTTCCCTTTCCCATCTTCTCTCTTTCCCTCTCCAGAAAAAACCCATCTTATTTTGCTTTTTAGTCGTCGCTCTCCTCTCCCTCGCTTTCTCCTCCCTACCTATTCTCCTTGCCATCTTCTCTCCACTCAATCTCTTCTCCATCTCCTCCCCCTGATCTCTCAAATTTAGTTTCCTCTCTCTCTCCATGACTCTGGTTCAGAATCTCTATCTAGTTGTTTCTCTGTTGCCTCTCTTCTCTGAGTTTAATCTCCCCTCCTCCTTTTCTCTTGCCATGATATCCCTCACTCCCATACTCATCTGCCTGAGGCTTCTCTTCTCTTTTCATTCTTCTCCTCTCTCCTCTCCTCTTATGTCTTCTATCTTCTGCCTCCCTCGCTTGTGCTCTCCCTCTCCAAAGTAAATAAACGTTAAAGATAAATAAATAAGGACACAGAAGCAAAGCATTATCTTAGCGTTAAACAACTTGGAAAGTAAGGAATTTACTGGGAAATCCAGTTTCCTGGGCAAAAGGATAGTGTTTCTGGTTATAATTATAGCACATCAAGAGCATCAGTGTCTTGATACAAGCATGCCCTCCCCCAGATGGAGCCAGCAACATTCCTCAGTTCTTCCAATGAATTTTTGCGCAGCCGCTGTCTGCAAAAGCTGTGGGAACCCCGCATGGTAATCTCTTATCTATCTTTTCAGGAGCCCCTGTCTCCTGGTCTTCTCTTACTTCTCAGGCCTCTCGGCCCCTCTGCAAAGTCTACGGGCTTGTCCTCCTCTCTCCATCTTACTCTGGCGCACATTTCCACCATTCGTGGGCCACGAGTCCACCAGGTAATCTGAGGCCGGAAAAAAAAAATCTCCCATTACCCTGTTATTTGAGCAATAATAAAGGTACGTGCAAAGTGCCATGGTGCCAGAGAAGAGGCCTTGAAGGTTATCCTGGCGGAAGCAACTTTTATCTGAGCCTTCCGGGTGGACACAGGAAAGGGCAATGCCTGCGAAGAGACTGGTAGAGAAACGGCCGGTGGGTAGGAATGCAGACTGAGCTCAGGGGAGGGTGCACGGAGAGGTGGAGAGGAAGCTAGGAAGTAAGGCTAGAGTAAGGGGAGGGGGCTTAGAATGGAAGGGGGAGATAAAGACAGATTGGGCAATGGGGAAAGGGAGGAGGCACAGACACAGCTGGAGGCCAGTGCAGGAAGGGCTCAGACGCTCACAAAGGCACTGGTCTGTCAGATTTCAAGCACTACGCATAGTCATTCAAAGCCAGGCAGGAGGACTGCAGGCATCTGAATTTCTCGGGGGTCTAAGGTGTAGATTCCTGAACCCCGCCCCTGCCCTGGAGAGTCACTCTGGGATGAGGTCCAAGTATTTAGCCTTGACCCAAACCTTTTCTGTCTCTTGCCCTACCACCCGTGGATCTGAAGGGTGAGAAAATGTGAGAATCTCTCCTTAACCTAGGAGCTGAAGGGCAAGGCATTTAACAGGTGTGGAAAATAGAGGCTCCTATTTGCCAGATAGGAATTTTGATTTATCCTTAGCAACCACCCTGAAGGTAAGCACCATTGTTATCCCCATGGCATAGATGATAAAACAGGCTTAAGAGAGGTTAAGGAACTTGGGGGCCCAAGGCCATACAACTCATAATTACTACAGGTGGGATCCTCACCCAGCTCTGATTCTAGCTGGAGAACTAGCATAATTCAGTGGCCCAGCAAGCGGGCTTTGGCGCGAGCGGGAATGCTTAGGTTTGAATACCGGCTCTACCCCATACTGTTTTCTAGGCCTTCCCTAAGACAGCGCAGGGCCCAGCACAACCCAGCAAGTGTGGGCCTGAGACCACTGCCACAGTCAGTGGTTTTCATAGGCCCCTCGAGATGGCACCAGAGATAGAAACTTCTAAGTTTTATTGGTGGTTAGAAAAGAGAAGTAAATCACAACACGCTGAGGCCCCTCCGCCTCAGGCAGAGGGGCCAGAGTGTGTGACTTCCGGGAAGTTCCCCAAACTATCTGAGCCTCAGTTCCTCATCTGTAAATTGGGGAAAATATCAGTTGCCACGAGGATTAAATAAGATAATATCCTCAGGACGGTTTCTGGTCTGAAGTAAGCACTTGAGGATAACTAGCTATAATATTATTATTATTATTATTATTATTATTGTTACAGTTTTGGCTAATTCGTACCTACCCAGTTCAGTCAGATCTCCGTTTTCTAACTGGTCTTTGAGCACTGGAGTGAGAGCCTCTCTTGTTTGAACCCCAGATGTATGCTTACTTGGTCTCTGACCGAAATCATCTAAGCAGAACTAATGCCACCATTTCTTTTGAAACCGGAATAGGTAATGTTCTCATGGCTTCTGTTGCAGGAAGCTGGTTCTTCCCACTCTCTTAAAAAAATGGATTTAAAGGGTTCGTAAAAATTATGTGTCAATTCTATCTCAATAAAGTTGGACACAAATACAGCTTTGAGGTGCCGTTGACAAAAGAATGGACTCTTTAAGCCTCCCAAATGTTATCACACATAGTTTACAGTTCAAATAGTACGAAATGAAGTGGTGAGGAAACAGAATGACCCGCAGCAGCTTCTTGCCTCGACCATCCCCACCCTCCTGGGCCAGCTCGCCAGTCCTCGGTCCTCCTTACCTCTCGCTGGATCTTCTGGTGCTTATCTCCACCTATCTTGTGTTTCTAGCTCTTAATTCTTCCATTTAAAAGAGTTTTTTAATTTTTTTTTTTTTTTTTTGAAAGAGAGAGAAGGAGAGAGAGAATCCCAAGCAGGCTCTGCGCTGTCAACACAAAGTCCGATGCGGGGCTCGAACCCACGAACCGTGAAATCGTGACCTGAGCTGACGTCAGACGCTCAACCGACTGAGCCACCCAGGTGCTCTGATTCATCCATTTTAGACACTATCTGTGGACTTCCTAGCAACACAGGCAAGGAGTTAGGTCTTTAACACCCCCCACCCATTCCATTCTTGGGGTTTAGTTTTGTCACTCTTGCCCCATGATTGATAGTGGTTGCAGAATTGTGACTAGGTAAGCATTGTTCACCGCAGAGCTTGCTCATGTAGTCCGATGGCACTCGTTTCTGTCCCCTGACCCCCCGGGGTTTAAATTTCTTCTCCTTCTCTTTCTGTGCTGCCCGCCACGATCACTCCTCCACTCCGCTCCAGTGCTCTGGGCATGACAGTTAGTGCCGTTTCCCTCGGCTACCTCCTTGACCTGTCATACGCTGCTGTCCTGGAACCTTCCTTCGCTGCTTCCTGGGCTGGGGTTTTCCTGGCTCCCTTCTCTTCTTGCTTTCTTTACTCTCTCTCTTAATCTGCAGTTAAGAATCCCTTTCTAATATTAAAAAATAGAATGGTCTTCGGACCTGCTCGTGATCGTAGGGATCCTTTCGATATCTATTAATTGGGACAAAAAATACAGAAAGACCAAAAGTTACTATGAAGGCACTCCTGCTCTTAAGTGAATTTGTGTTTTACTCACAATAGCATCTATGAACGTGTGAAAGCCTGTTCAAAGTTTAGGCTTAGGGTTAGTTCAATCTAGCCTCAATGTCTGGTCTTCCATTTGTCACCTCGCCCCCTCAACTTGCCGTGAGACAACCCCCTCTCTTGACTTTCTATTCAGTTCCTGTGCCCTAGCAGAGACTTAAGTACTGGTTTAAGGCCCACCTTGCAGGTGCACGCTGACCATGGCTGGCCAATCAGGGTCTCCTCCTGCCAGATACAGGGTCCAAGCAGACCAATCAGAGGCTTTTTGAAGACTGGCTTTCCTTTATGAGGCTTGCTCAACCTCAGTGGAGAGTTGGAGTTACTAACGACTATCTTTGCAGTCTTGGGGCATCCATCCTGAAGCCTGAAGCCGTCATGGAGGAAAGCACAACTGAGGGATAGTTGGGGAGAGAATGACGTTTGAGCGCTAGATGCGGCCAGCTTGAAGATCTTAGGCTTCCCGGTTATGTGAGCCGATACACCGTATGACATTTTTGGCTTAAGCATATTTTAGTTGGATTTCTTTCACTGGGAGCATAAAGAGCGGCGACTGATATCCTGTCTTTGTGAACTTGGGCAGGTTATACAAGCGGTGCGTACAGACTTGGACCGTGACAACGCAGCTCCCACTAGGTCCCCTATGGCTGCCCTGTTATCAGCCTGAGCTCTGAGACAGCTTGACATTGAATAGCCCGTTTTAGGGACTGGAGGAAACGACTTACCATGAGTCACTGCCCTAAAATATGCTTTCTACCCACATGCCCGGTGCCTGGAATTCTGTGGTGATGGTGGCATTCCTCAGGGTTAACCATGGCTCTCTTCAAACGGTTCTCCTTTGGAGTGTGAAGTCTGCGATATTTAACTTGTGGAAGTCCTTTCTTCTGGAGGTCCCTCTGGCAGGCAGTGGATCCAGGATGCGGTGTAGACAGACCTCGGTACACATCTCAGTTCCCAATGGCACAGTCCCTTTGCAGCTTTGCGGGCAAACCCCTAGCACTGTGTGCTGACCTTTAGGAGGTCAGTCTGTATCACATAAGGAATCCTACGCAGAGAGTGAAGAAATGGTCTCAGATTCACCCAGTAATCTCCCTGAGTCAGCCCTGAGGGCAGGGCCTGGCCCTAGGCGTTGGGAAGAGGAAGGAGATGTGATTCTTGTCTTGTCAGGGCTCCTGACCTAATAGAGAACTGCGGTTGAGAGTCTTCACATGGACGGACGCTGTCTTTCACTCTGCGCCATTCGTAGGTGACGCCTAGAAGAGCAGGGCCACCGTGTTGTAGCCTCTGACCCAGGACTCTGTCACATTCTGGGAGAGAGAAATTATGGGCCCTCCCCGCATCCCCGCTCCTGCTGTGTCTCCTCGTGGCCACAGTGTACTTTCCCATCCCCTGGCTTGGGGCTTGGGGCTGGTTCCGTGCTTAGGCTCGAAGAGGCCCGATGGCTCTTTTGCTTGCTCTCTTACGCTTCTCTTGGGTAGCCGCTGCCTCTTCAGCCTGGGTCCCGGCAGCAACACAGGGAGAAAAGACCAGCAGTGAGAAGCAGCGCCGATCCAGCCAGCAGGGCATTAAAGTACAGCGGTAACGGCCAACCTGTGAGAATCGGTTTCCCAGCCTCCTCTGAGTTTTGAGGATGGTCTATTATTAGCACTGTTGTGGCAAAAGATAACAGATACATGGATTCCCTCCGTTATCAGGTTACGTACAGGTTCAGCTGCTGCAGTAGAGACCCAACACAACAGTGGTTAAGTGATTTTTTTTAATTCTTTTTTTTTAATCCTTTTTTTCGGGGGGCGGGGGGGAGAGTGCAAGCGGGGGAGGGGCAGAGAGAGTGGGGCAGAGGATCCAAAGCGGGCTCTGTGCTGACAGGCTGACAGCACAGAACCCGATGTGGGACTCAAACTCACGAACCCCGAGATCGTGACCTGAGCTGAAGTTGGATGCTTAACCGACTGAGCCACCCAGGCGCCCTTTAATTTCCTTTGTTTTTAAATGTTTATTTATTTTTGAGACAGAGACAGAGATTGAGTGGAGGGAAGGGCAGAGGGAGACACAAAGTCTGAAGCGGGCTCCAGGCTCCGAGCCGTCCGCACAGAGCCCCGATGTGGGGCTTGAACCCACGAACGGTGAGATCCTGACCTGAGCCGAAGTCGGACACCTAACCGACTGAGCCATCCAGGCCGCCCCCCAACAGTGGGTTAAATTAAAAAACAGCTTCTTGGGGGCACCCGGGTGGCTCAGTCGGTCAGGTGTCTGACTTTGGCTCAGGTCACGATCTTGCCGTTCATGGGTTCGAGCCCCACGTCGGGATGTGTGCGGACGGCTCGGAGCCTGGAGCCTGCTTCACGTTCTGTGTCTCCCTCTCTCTCTGCCCCTCCCCTGCTCATGCTCTGTCTCTGTCTCTCAAAAATAAGTAAACATTGAAAAGAAATTTTTTTAAGAGGCAGCTTCTTGATCTCTCATATGATAATCCGGTTAAGTACTGGATCTGGGGCTGGTTCGGTGGCTCTTATGTCAGGGAGCCAGGCTCCTTCTGTTTTCCTGCTCTACCACCCTGGGGTGTAGCCCTCATCCAGACGAGGCCTTTGTACCGTTGAAATCTTCATTTCCTCCACAGTGTGGCGCCAGACCGCTCTCTGCCGCTGCCCTGGAAACACACGCAGCCTAAGCACCATTCCTGCCTCTGCTCTGGGCCTCGGGACTTTTCTTCTTCTTGAATGAGTGTGCTCCCGCCCCCCAGCTGGTGCTCCACGCCATCCCCCAGGTCTCAACAACATACCCCCACCAGGACCACAGGAGCCAGAGCTGGTCGTGCCTGGTGGTCCTCAGGACTGAGAGGCCCTGACCTCCGTGGGGGCAGGAGCCGGCCAGCATGACCAGTCGGGGACTCCCAGGTTAAGAATCCAGTTGAGCCTCCTGGTCATCCTCAATCTGCTCTGCCCTTCGTCTCCCACCCCCAAATCCCTGCCGACCTCCAGCCCTGAAGAAGCCGGAGAACCTCTGCTTCCCCCACCTCCCCGTCCGCCTTGTCCTACTTCAGTCGTTTGGTGAGCATAAAAAGGCCTGTCAAAGTGGTCCCTCTGTTTGGGGGATGGGCTCAGGAGGGGTGGGCATGTGGGTTCGGAGGGTGACAGATTCTTTCTCCAAATGCTCGCCAGGCTCCTCCGAGCCCTCTTCTTGATTCGACCTTGCTTGGCCTGTGAAGGCGAACAAACACGGACGTGGTTGCTGGCAGCTCGTGGCCGCATCCCTAGTAGGACCCTAGCCTCCCTTAAAGTGCCTGCCTGCAAAACTCCTGGCTGTCTAAAGGATTGGCTGCTGAGTCCAGCCAATGCCTGAAGATCGGGCCCCTGTCTCCCAGCTTCTGTGAGAGGGCAGGAGCTTAACTTTGAGAAGTGTCAGCAAAGCCAGATGGGTCTCATATGGGCCAGCGTCGCCTTCCTGCTTTTTGTCATCTTTCACTTCTGATCATAGAGCCCCCCACTCATTCCCTTCCCTAGTCCCTCATTCTCCCTGTGAAATACCCCATCACCTCTGTAATAATCCCAGTCGGGTGCCTGCTCACGATGAACCCTTTCCCCTACGGCACTGCAATACTATGTTACTGACTGAAATCTGTCTGGATTACTTTAAGTAGTGTCTGCTTTTGTTTGTTTTCATCAGGGGAGGTGTGCAGGATCAGCCTTTTAATTTTTTTATTTTTAATATTTATTTTTGAGAGAGAGGCAGGGTGCAAGCAGGGGGGTGGGGGAGGGGCAGAGAGCGAGTTAGACACAGACTCCAAAGCGGGCTCCAGGCTCCGCGCTGTCAGCACAGAGCCCGACGTGGGGCTCAAACCCAAGAACCGTGAGATCATGACCTGAGCCGAAGTCGGTCGCTCAACTGACTGAACCACCCAGGTGCCCCAACAGCCTTTGAAATTAAATTATTTTTCAGGATCAGCTTTTTTAAGTAAGCATCCCAGGGATGTTTGCGTATAGAGGTCCAAAGGCTGTATTTTGAGAAATCATGTTTCCCTGTGGAGATCTTTTCTCTGGCAGCCCTTTTGAATGGGGGCTATGTTTTCTCAGATACTGCATTGCCAATAGTCCATCCAGCTTTAATTCCAGTGAGAACGTTCCAGAGATGAAACTAAGAATCAACGCCAGGCGCTTCTCCAGTCACCTCTGGGGTTGAGTGTATGTCGTCAGCATCTAGCGCCTCACCTGCTGCCCAGCTAGAATGACACCTTTCAGGGTTTCTGACTTAGGAACACGACCACCAGGTTACTCCACGTGGACACCACCCCCCTTTTACAAAGCCTTTGAACACCCACCCATCAGGAGGGGTTTGCTGGATGATGTTGGTTGGCTCTTGACACCCATTTCTAGCCCCTTCTTTGCAGGTCCTGGAAACCCACGAACCATCGTTGACAGATTCCCTCGACAGCAGAATTGTGCCAATAAAGCGTACCTGTGTGAAATTTGGAAGGCGGAGGTGGAAGGAGGTGGAAGCCATGCTTTTCTCCTCTGTAGCAGCAGACATGCGGGCCGAATGTTGGAGTCCATACTCCCCACCAGTCAGGCTTGGGGCCATGGGGCTGTATGTAGTGACCCCGGCAGCGGCTTCCCGAAGTTTCCTGACCGAGTGGCAGCAGCAGCTTTGAATCTATGGAGAGCAACTGTGGTAAAGTAACCTGAGAGCTAGTGGTGCGATTCCCCCCTGGCCCTGACCTTCACCACCGCGAGCCCCACCAGTGGTGAGCACCAATTGCTTGTATGACCTTTGTGTGTGTGTGTGTGTTTGAAATATCTAGAATGGTTTGTTTTCCTGGCTATGGTAGTTTTAAAATATGTTCACAAAACTGAGGGTTGATGGGGGGGTGGGAGGGAGGGGAGGGTTGGGGATGGGTATTGCGCCTGGGTGGCTCAGTTGGTTGAGCGTCTGACTTTGGCTCAGGTCATGGTCTCACCATTCATGGCTTCGGGCCCCCGCATTGGGCTCTGTGCTGACAGCTCAGAGCCTGGAGCCTGCTTCAGATTCTGTGTCTCCCTCTCTCTCTTGTTCTCTCTTCAAAATAAACATTAAAAAAGATGTTTTTTGAGGAATAAATGTTTATTGTTGTTTTTAAAAAATTTTTTTAAATGTTTATTTTGGAGAGAGAAAGAGACAGAGACATAGAGTGCGAGTGGAGGGGTGGCAGAGAGGGTCATAATCTCGTGGTTGGTTCATGGGTTCGAGACCCGCATCGGGCTCTGTGCTGACAGCTCAGAGCCTGGAGCCTGCTTCATATTCTGTGTCTCCCTCTCTCTCTGCCCGCATGCTCTGTCTCTCTCTCTCCCTCTCTCTCAAAAATAAACATTAAAAAAATTAAAAGAAATACGGCAAGGTAGCATTTGAGACTGATAAGTATTGTGCAAATTTGAGGTCGTGTTATAGAAACAACATTTTCTAAGCTTCACTTTATGAACCACATTTGAGCTAATGGAAATATTCCCAAAATAGGAGAATGGAGTTGCCTGGAATCCCGGCCCACACTTCGGGAAGCCCAACTATGCACAGATGGGTCTTCTTGGTTTCTCGTCAGCTCTGTCTCTGTGTCCACCTCTCTTCTTCAAAAAGTCACCACCGGCCCCCGCTCCACCCAGCTCATGAAGGAGTTTGAGCTGGCATGAGGAGTTTCTGCCCTTGTGACCTAAGAGTGACTAAAGGGCCTAGTACTGCGCCTGGCTCAAAGCAGGTGCTCAACAAACAGTAGCGGCCACCATCCTCATCGTTATAATTATTGATTCTTTGATGGTAACCATGGCTTAGACGTCTCTGTACCCCTGCACCCTGCAGCAGGGCAGTATAACCGTCAGCAGGCTTTGGAGTTAACAGGCCTGGATTAAACCCCTACCTGGCAGTTTTGGATTTGCGGCCTTGGGCACCTGAACAGGGTACCTACATCCTTTAAGCCCTGTCCCCTTATCTGCCAGATGGGGATAATAAAGTATGTTTTCACGGACTGTTGGGCTAAATTAAGACTGCAAAACACCCAACCCAGGCCTTGACACCAAGTAAGCAAATAGTAAACTAGGTGCTGCTGCCGCTTCCGATTACTGTTACTCTCTAGTCTTGTGCTTTCAACACAGTTATTTGTTGGCTCACTGAAGTCACCACACAGAGACAGACACTTGGTGGCCGTTCTCACTAAAACGCTGGGGGAACGGGAGCAGGCACCAGGAGAACAGGTGTCCTTGCCCAGCAGCAGCAAACTAATAAAGCCGAAGAGGCACTGATGGGCCAATCACCCCGCTTGGAACCGTTCCTACCAACCCTGCCAAACCTGCTGGGCTGTGCCCCAGTCCTACTGTCCCCTCGGGGGACTCTGTTGGTGGCCAGCGGTTGGTGCCATATTCCATCACCTATCGCTAAGCCACCAGCATTTATTTGGGGGCATTTAAAGAGATTGTCAGGGGCGCCTGGGCGGCTCAGTCGGTTAAGCATCCGACTCTTGACTTCAGCTCAGGCTGTGATCTCACGGTCGTAAGATCGAGTCCCTCGCATCGGGTTCCACACTGAGCACACAGCCCGCTTGGGACTCTTTCTCTCCCTCTCTCTCTGCCCCTCCCCCCTTGCTCTCTTTCAAAATAAACAGACATTAAGAAAAGAGATTATCAAACCTTGTTAATTCAGGATTTCTTTTATTCACTACTGTATTTTGACTCTGACGTCCTTTTTCTAAAACCTGTCATTCATGTACTCAGAAAGCATAGATGACTTCATTATTTTTAATGTTTATCTATTTTTGAGAGACAGTGTGTGAGCTGGGGGGAGGGACAGAGAGAAAGGGAGACAGAGGATCTGAAGTGGGCTCTGTGCTGACAGCAGAGAGCCCAATGCAGGGCTCAAACTCCCACACCATGAGGTCACGACCTGAGCCAAAGTCGGATGCTCACTGGACTGAGCCACCCAGGCACCCCGACTCCTCCCAACATCCTAAATGTGACTGGTTAACGCCCTCCTCTGCAGAAGTGGAGGGATGTTTGCGTCTTCTGCACGTTGTGCTGCATTATCTCTTGGAATCGTGCAGCCCTGATCTGAGCTGGGTAGGAAAGCAGTGGTAGGTGTGGTGCTGGGCTGAACTGGAGAGAGCCCAGCCGCACGCATCCGACCCTCAGTGGGGTCAGCAGAGGCTAGTGGGGTACAGGTGAACAGTAAGTGCCCCCACCAATAAGTTTTCTGAAATAAAGGCCTGAGCAGGGCAGTCCTGGGTAATTACTGCTCTCACACATTCTTTACTCTAACCCTCCAGCATCTCCCTGCTAGCTCTCTGAGGGTGGGGACTTTTTTTTTTTTTTTTTAAAGAAAACAAACAAAAAAACCCAATGGGAATTATCTACTAGCTTGTAAGGTTGAGGAACACCCTACTTCCAACTACACATTTTGTGTCTGAGTTTGAGCTCTTGGGAAGAAAGACAGGCCTCAGCCCTACAGTGGAGGTCGGCTCAGCGATCCAAATATTCTGGCAACCCCAAAGACCTCACAGAGGGGCCAGAGAGAGATGATCCTCTATGGGCAGGGGGTCAAGCGCGTTGTGAATAACTGGTATTTGGTGAGCCAGGGGAGAGAGCACCAGAATAGGCTGTTAATTAACTTAATAGTCTAAGCCCCTTGAAGATACGTTTTCCAGTTTCCAGAGACTGACCGTATCAGGGAAATGACGGAAAGATGCCCCGTTCACCCTACTTTGCCCATACTGTGTCTTGTGGAAATACTGGCTACCACGAGGGACTCTGGCTTCAGTCCTGCTTCTCTCGCCTGTGGCCCCTGTTGTCTGTAGATAAATATTTAACCGTTTACGTTTTAATTCCTTACCACGTGGCTAGAATTGGTTATGGATTTATACATTTTAATATGAGAAAAAACAAGTATTTTATAAGCAATGCTGAGAAGCCAGTATCGGAAAGTAAACTTTGTAGGTGGCCTGAGGCAGGACGGCGTTCACTCTGTGACAATCTCACATGCTGTCTCACTCTCGTCACCCAGCTCTTCAGTAGTGGAATCTGTGGTCCGAGTCTTCTCTGCTGTGGCTTTGCCAGCCTCCCTGGGAAAAGGAGAAGAATGCCAAGGCTTTGACTCTCGAAAGGAACAATTCAACTCTTCATAATTTCCTCGTTTTAGAGAAAATCTTCCCCAATCACGTACCCTAGTTCCATCTTGAAAATCTCATCTTCATCAGAAGAATCCTTGTCGTGTAGCTTCTGTGCCATGTTTTTCTTGCGTGTGGCATTGAGGGGTCTGTACATGTCCCTAAGCCAAAGTGGCCGCCTTCTCCAGAAAAAGCCCTCCTAGAAAACAGAAAGGACAACGTTAGGTCTGTTTCCCCTGCCTTCTCCAGCCACGGTACTTTATCCTCCTCAGATTTACCTGATTGTCACTTTCCTCTGAGCATCTCTTACGCAGCAGAGATCCAAAGAAGCCCCTTGAAGGAAACACACACACACAGACAATTAGTGATTCGTACCATTTTCCATGCCTCTCACAATGTATTTCTCCAGTCTTATTAGCAAGCAAAATCAACACAGACCTGGGATCTCAGAAATAATTCCATACATGCTGGGCTTTTCAGAATTTTCCTGTGTCTGTCCATAATGGCCCCACAGTGTCCCTGGGAGACCTTTGTATGTAACTTGACATGAAGTATAGGCAGGATTTTCACCCTGCTCACCTTCTGGCCCTTGGCCAAGTGCCCTTGTGCAGTCAACAAACTGGGTGACCACACGGCAGAAGCACCTAACTCTCTCCAGAAGCATTTTACATCAGTCCCCGCCAGGCTTAGCCTCACAGGCATCATTTGCTGGCGGGTGGGGAGGTGTTTCTATTTTCCTAGCTGCTTTACCTTACAAGATGAATCGCACCGAGTGAATGCCTGAGTCCAACCAGCAGTTATCTAGCTCACTGACTTTCACACTGCAGGCAGATGAGTGAGTGAGTCGTGAAATCACCTGAAAACACACGGCTAGCGCTTAAAACACAAAATACTCTTTTTGAATACAAATGGAATAGGGGGTACCTGGGTGGCTCAGTCAGGTGAGCAGCCCAAGTCTCGATTTTGCCTCAAGTGATGATCTCACAGATTGTGACATCGAGCCCTGTGTCTGGCTCTGTGCTGATAGTGTAGAACCTGCTTGGGATTCTCTCTCTCTCTCTCTCTCTCTCTCTCTCTCTCTCTCTGCTCCACCCTCCCCCCCAAATAAATAATAAACTTAAAAAAAAACAGAACAGAAAGAATCAGAGTGTATGGTAAGTTTGTTTTAGAAGGTACTTATGTCTATACGGTATGTGTGCACTGAGTTGTGACATAAAATGCAGTTCACAGCCCAAGAACAGTGTAGTCAGAGACGTGCCCAACTGGAAAGGAACCATCTTCTTTCTGGTTCTAGTGGTACTAGTGATACAACCGTCCGGCAAGATATCTTCCTTTTCTCCTTCTCCATCTCATTATTATAAAAGGAAGAGATAAATGATTATCTAAGGTCTCTCCCAGTTCAAATTCTATTGGGTCTGGATAAAGGGAATGGAGAGCGGGGCCTCGAAAACCAGAAGGAGGAAGAAGGAAGTTTTCCCCCTACTTTACGGGAGGGACTCATGTATTCTACCTTCCATCATGCTTGAAGACTAGCCCCTTCACCCCACGACTTTTGGCCCTCCCTATCCCTTCTCCAGAGCCTCTGAGAAGGTCTGTGGCCAGGCCTGATGCCCACCGCCAGCGGGAACGGGTCTGAACATTTCCACCCCCGTCCCCCCACGATCTTTCTTTAAAGGTCTAGTGAGCAGGTGCTCTGTGCCAGTCCCATTCTAACTCGGGTTTGGCTGGGCAGCTAACTTTGCTGGATCCAGGCAAAGCATTAGGCCAAATATGTATTCTTTCTGCCTTTGGTGATTTCCTGGCTGTAAAACAAGGGGATTGAAATAGATGAGTTTGAAAATCTAGTTCTAAAATTCTACTTTAACGATTGCCAGACTAATATTTACCTTGAGCTTCCTTCTTTACCTTCCTTGGCTGCTGTTCTATGAGAATAAATCTGTTTTGGAAGAAAACATGATCACAGTTACCCATCACAATAACCACTCCCTCCACATCTTTATTCATTCCTTTGCATTTTAGGTCTTATCTACCCAGTGAGATGATAACTTTTCCTAGGACAGGAATTTGTTGAATAGTCCTTTGACTCTTCAATAACACCTAACTCGCGTGCAGCTGGTAATACATTTTACTGACTGCCTCAGATAACATTCAACAGGTAATTCCTAATAAAAATTCTTGGGAGGAGGAAAAGAAAAGTGTCTACCAGAAACCTAAACAGCAGCACTGTTTTAAAATCAAGGACAAGAGTAGGATGTCTGTTATCACTGCTGCTATTCATTGGTGTTGAGGAGGTCCTAACTGATGCACTGGGGAAAAATGGAGTCGTGGAAAGGAAGAACTAAGACATATTTGCATATGAAATTACAGACAAACTAAAAGGCCCAAGAGAATCAACTAAAATTTTGTTGGAAGAAACATGAGAATTCAGCAAGATGGCTAGATATATATAAAATCAAGAGATCAACATGTAAACCTCAATGACTTTCCTATGTTCCATAAATAATTAATCAAAAGACGGAAGAATTATCCCATTTACAATTATCAATAAAAAGGCATAAAGTACCTAGGAATAAACTTAGCAAAGAATGGGTAAGACCTATGAGATGAAAACACTAAAGCTCTTCTGAAGGACATTAAGAAGAAACGAATACGTGATGTGAGACACTATTTTCCGAGAATAGTGTAAAGATGTCAGTTCCCTTCAAATTAACCTACAAATTCGGGGCAATCCCATTCAAATCCCAAGACAGTTTTTCAAACAAAAACTGGCCAGCTGACATTTGGTAGAGAAAATGTGCAAGCATAGCTACAAAATGGATGAAGAAGAAGATCACAGAGCAGACGTTAAAATACGTTCTTACAGAGCAACTGCAGTTAAGTATGTAGCGTGATACTGATACAGGAAAAGAAAACCAGGTTGATAGAATAGAGTCCAGATAACACTAGTATTTTGGATCCATGAAGAAAGAATGAACCATTCAATAAAAGATTTTAAAGTAACTGGATCTTTATGCAAGGGAAAAAAGTTAGATCCCCTACCTCGACCGTACCAAAACACCAGACAGATTCCATACAGATTAAAAATAAATAAATCACAACAAATATTATAAGAGTACAGAAGAAAATATCAGAGACTATTTTTATACCATGAGGCGAAAAGGCCTTGTTAACGAGGCCCATGTCCCATAAGCCATGAGGCAGATATGGTGACGGACTGTCCACACCCCCTGTTCATCGTAGTCCTTGCCCCCTTGATCCCCTGGATTGTTTGTCCTCTTCCTGTTGATTTATAAAACTCTCTTCATATGAAATATATTAATCCTTTCAAGGGCTTTCACTGAATTTCAATGTTTCAAATATTTGTCAGTGTTTTTATCGTGAAGGAGACGGAACAGTGGGATAGGAGCACAGGCTGACTGCAGGCACAGCTGGGTTCTGCTTTGGGTTTTGCCACAGGGGCCTTAAGCTGATCCCCTTCTATGTAGGAAAGAAGGATGGTGATATCATCCTCACAGGACTGTGGGGATTAAATCAGATGTCTGGTTTATTCCAAGCAGAAATCAGACAAGACGATCAAATCTATCAAATGTTTCTGCATGTGGTATCAGGTCACAAAGCTTTTTCTCACCACAAGATTATAAAAGTATTGATTCTGTTTTCTTCTAGCACTTTGATGGGTTCCTGTTTCTCTTTTTTTACATGTACTGAAATATGTTTTTTTAAGGTGAGAAATAGGGATCTGTTGTTATTTTCCTCCCAAATAATTAAGCAGTTGTTCTATTACCATTTATTTATTTTCTTCCACTGATTTGAATACTAAAAGGTAACATTTCAATGTTTATTTATTTATTTTTGAGAGCGACAGAGAGAGAGAGTAAGAGTGAGAGAGGGGCAAAGAGAGAGAGACACACACACAGAATCCAGAGCAGGCTCCAGGTTCTGAGCTGTCAGCACAGAGCCCAACACAGGGCTCGAACTCCTGAACCATGAAATTATGACCTGAGCCAAAGTAGGACGCTTAACCAACTGAGCCACCCAGGCGCCTCTAAAAGGTAACATTTTAAAAGTCCTAGTCACCCACGGATCTGTCTATTGCTGGACTCTGTAGGCTACTTCACATAAATATTACGTTGCATTATTCCTCATTGTGAAATTGACACAATGCCTCATCTCTTCCTTTGAACATCATTATTGTCCACTACAGGAAAAAAACTGCATGGTCTCTGACCTCAAAAAGTGTATCATCTAAGTAGGGAGAGGAAATAATGAAACCACATAAAAAAAATATAAACACAAGGTTAAACCACATAGGAATTTAAAACAGCAATAGGAGTTTATAGAACTTCCCAAAAGCAAAAGGCTGCAGGCCACCTCAAGATGCAGAGTACTGACTGGACAATGGCCAATGATTTCTCTTCCCAGAGGTCATGGTAAGTTGACCCCACGCTAGTTCCTAGGCTCTTAGGCTGAGAAATCAGACTCTGATCTCATCAAGAGAGAACGCACTTCTTTCTGCATGGAGGCAATATCACCTTACCAATGTCACAGGATTGATCAAAATCAGAATGTCAGGTCATGACTTGACAATAAGGAAAACATCCATTCCACCCATTCCACAGATAGGGCATCTGTGTCCACATGATTGGGACTCCTGTCTCCTGTGGAGACAGGCCTCTGTGGCACACTGAAGTATAATCAGAAGGCTATTTGGTGAGAGAGAGAAGTGGAAGAAAAGTAATTAGCTGAATCCAGTGTTTCATGGAAAGGACGGAGGTAGCTAGATCCATCCATCTGCCCCGCGGGCACAGCCCGGCTGGTGGGCCTGACTCTCATCTGCTGCCTGAGGTGCCATCTCTACTCTTAGGCAAGGCTAGGTGGGCACTGCCCATGTTGGTCTCTTCCTCACCATTTCTATGCTTTTACTACTGACCAACCCTCCAGAAGACAGACATGTTTCTCCTTAGCAGTTAATACATCCAGTCAGGTTTTACTCAAGTCTGATAGACCAGGAAGCCTTACATATCTCTGCTCTGATCCATGACCCTGATATTTCTCTCTTGAGGAGCTGCCTTTTAACAAACTGTTTAGCATATTTTTGTTATCAGGGGAGGGGAATGCGTCACTGCAGACCCTAAGAAATGGTGACAATCTCACAGAAGGACTAGGTCCAGGAGTATTACAGTATTCGGGGAAGGCTTTGTGAAGAAAGATGAACTCGAGTTGGCTTTTGAAGGCTCACGGGACTTCCACCAGCAGAGTGAAATAAAGGAATTTCAAGTGGGCAAAGTCACCAACAAAAGTAGGAATGGGCATGGTCTGACTAGGGGATGGTGAGGGGCTGCTTTGGCTGAAATGGAGGGTTGCCATGACAGATGGCAATATAGATATAGATATAGATATATATAGATAGATAGATATAGATATAGATATATAATAAGCATATGTATATTTGAATAAATATATTGAATATATATTCAATTCATACATAATTGAATAAAAGGTAAACAGGCAAGCTCCAGGAATAGGCAACTGTAATTATGACACGCTCTGAGTAGCCTGATGCAGGATTTTAGCTGCAGGGTTTTAACTGAACCTGTTTACACAATGCCTTGCGAAGTGGAGGAGAGAGCTGTAGGCACATCTAATTAATCAACAAGATGACACTTTTATCTCTAAGCCATGCCCTTTCTTCCAAGATGACTGATAGCTCCATGAGGGTGAAGACTATTTCTCTCTCATCATTTTAGCCAACGAGGAAAGAAATCAGTGGTAGTAGGAGGATGACTGGTGAGTGCATCGAATCGACATCATTTTTTTGAGTTGAAGAAATTTTACTATCATGTCAACTGTGGCCTTCTTAGACCTAATGTCTCAGAACAAGCTAATGGCTTGTTATCTTGGTTACAATCCACAGATGTCTCCCGGCAGTGGGGTTCCTTTTAAAATCCCTGGAATATACTTTGCAATAAAAGGACAAAGCATATCTCAGTCCTCCAGACTGAAGAGGGATATCACGTCGTGATAGGTGGGAAAGTGGCTTTGATTTTCAGTTTGTGGGTTCTGAATCTACTGTAAAGAAGGAATATAGTCTGGGAATCGGAATTAATTGTTGTCCTTACCTCAATGAGACAGAACACTATGATCAAAATCATCACTACTACAGTCACAGATATTGCCAAGATGAGTTTGTTGTTATAGCCATAGCCTGGAACTTCTTTTGTGAGCTAAAAAAAAGGGGAAAGAACAATTTTTTTAGAAAACAGAGATAGGATGAAAGTTAACTATTCTTTAACGACTCTAAAACCCCATTCTTTCCGATGAATCGCTTATAGGTTCTTAAGGAATATACCAAATCTAATGTGATATGTAATCTTAATCATTAGCATTTTCTTCAAGACTTGATGTATCTTGTATGTTAGGTCCTCTTTTTGTCTCCTCTGGGAACAGCGGCACTGTTTCCTAAATGAGCAAAGTGGCAGATCACTGCCTTAGCCAAAATTATGTGGCCAAGACAAGACCCGGACTAGGAGCCCCCGGTCCTTGTGCTTGGGTCCATGTCCTAAACCACCTAAATGTCGAGACCCCACATTTGGGGATTTATCCTCACCTCCCTTGACTCCTGCTCTCTCTGTTCACTCTGGACTTCTGTGCTCTCATTGATATAATTCTCATTTTTCCATAGGTCCGTATCCCACTCTGCCTTGGACACCTTTACTTCTTGCTGCTCGCTGAGAAGCTTCATCAGGAGGCCTGTTCTGGAGATGAGCTTGGCACAGGCCAGCTGCACCTGGGTCTCAGAGCAGTCCATTTTCAAAGTCCGGATAACATGAGAAATGAGCCTTCTCACATCATTGCTGGGGATGAGGGACTGTAGCTGCTGGTTTAACTGAATTTCAAACAGATCACCCGAGGACGAGAGCTTTGACACAGTGAAGCCTGTGGCTTTTGGGGGCAAGCCAGTGCCCGCATTGTGGTATTCCCGTTGTGTATCATTGGTTTGTTTAACGGTCGGCATAGAGTTGTCTGCAGTAACAGTAGAATTAGCAGTGGAAAGATTCTTACGGTCTGTGAATTCAGGGAGGGTTTGTTCTGGCATAGTAGTGTTTCCTGTAGAAATATTTTCTTCAGAAACATTTTGCAGCAGTAGTGTTCTCTACAGTAGTGTTTTCTCTGTAAGTTCCTGAAGGAGCAAATAATTCTGGAAAAGGATTTTTCTGAGGACTCAGTTCTCCCGGAGATGAAAAATCCTCTCGTGAAGGGGAATTTATGAGGCTCCTGACTGCAGAGGATGGAGGCCTCTTTGCAAGCAGCTGTCTATTACTGAGTGAACTTTCCTTTCTGGACTTTCGATTCAGTTTGGCCTTGGGTGTTCTGTGGACCACACGGGAGCGACTTTTATGAAAGCGGTGTGTCTTTCTGGGGAGTGAGGCTGGTCTGAAAGCCTTCATATTTCTAACTCTAGCATTTGCATCTTCTAAAACAAAAATGGTGTACGTTAAGTCTTTTGATTCTTTTTTCACGTCAGGTGGGGATTTTGGAGCGGGGGTGGCAGAAGGCCTGCCCAAAGAGTATTGCTTCAGGAAAGAAGAGACCGCTGCCTTGTGCTCATCTACGAACGAAGGCTCTGTATTGAAGGAGCTTCCCACTGATTTGCTGGGCCTGTGCGCCACGGGAAGCTCCCCTGGGGATGGTCTCCTGAGCCTTCTTTCCTTGGGAGCGGGGGGTGGCAGAAGGCCTGTCCAAAAAGTATTGCTTCATGAGAGAAGAGACCGCTGCCTTGTGCTCATCTATGAACGAAGGCTCTGTATTGAAGGAGCTTCCCACTGATTTGCTGGGCCTGTGCGCCACGGGAAGCTCCCCTGGGGATGGTGTCCTGAGCCTTCTTTCCTTGGGAGCGGGGGTGGTGGCAGAAGGCCTGTCCAAAAAGTATTGCTTCATGGAGAGAAGAGACCGCTGCCTTGTGCTCATCTATGAACGAAGGCTCTGTATTGAAGGAGCTTCCCACTGATTTGCTGGGCCTGTGCGCCACGGGAAGCTCCCCTGGGGATGGTGTCCTGAGCCTTCTTTCCTTGGGAGCGGGGGTGGCAGAAGGCCTGTCCAAAAAGTATTGCTTCATGAGAGAAGAGACCGCTGCCTTGTGCTCATCTATGAACGAAACGAAGGCTCTGTATTGAAGGAGCTTCCCACTGATTTGCTGGGCCTGTGCGCCACGGGAAGCTCCCCTGGGGATGGTGTCCTGAGCCTTCTTTCCTTGGGAGCGGGGGTGGCAGAAGGCCTGTCCAAAAAGTATTGCTTCAGGAGAGAAGAGACCGCTGCCTTGTGCTCATCTATGAACGAAGGCTCTGTATTGAAGGAGCTTCCCACTGATTTGCTGGGCCTGTGCGCCACGGGAAGCTCCCCTGGGGATGGTGTCCTGAGCCTTCTTTCCTTGGGAGCGGGGGTGGCAGAAGGCCTGTCCAAAAAGTATTGCTTCATGAGAGAAGAGACCGCTGCCTTGTGCTCATCTATGAACGAAGGCTCTGTATTGAAGGAGCTTCCCACTGATTTGCTGGGCCTGTGCGCCACGGGAAGCTCCCCTGGGGATGGTGTCCTGAGCCTTCTTTCCTTGGGAGCGGGGGGTGGCAGAAGGCCTGTCCAAAAAGTATTGCTTCATGAGAGAAGAGACCGCTGCCTTGTGCTCATCTATGAACGAAGGCTCTGTATTGAAGGAGCTTCCCACTGATTTGCTGGGCCTGTGCGCCACGGGAAGCTCCCCTGGGGATGGTGTCCTGAGCCTTCTTTCCTTGGGAGCGGGGGTGGCAGAAGGCCTGTCCAAAAAGTATTGCTTCATGAGAGAAGAGACCGCTGCCTTGTGCTCATCTATGAACGAAGGCTCTGTATTGAAGGAGCTTCCCACTGATTTGCTGGGCCTGTGCGCCACGGGAAGCTCCCCTGGGGATGGTGTCCTGAGCCTTCTTTCCTTGGGAGCGGGGGTGGCAGAAGGCCTGTCCAAAAAGTATTGCTTCATGAGAGAAGAGACCGCTGCCTTGTGCTCATCTATGAACGAAGGCTCTGTATTGAAGGAGCTTCCCACTGATTTGCTGGGCCTGTGCGCCACGGGAAGCTCCCCTGGGGATGGTGTCCTGAGCCTTCTTTCCTTGGCCATGTTCTCCACAGATGGCTGGGCGCTCTGTTTCCTCTGGATGTTCTGACGTCTCAGTTCTTTTAAGTGCCTTTTCCGTATGCCCTTTGGGCCCTTGATGACCTTGTTCACTCTCAGGAACTTTTTCCCACACTCTCAACCTCGTCTAGGCTCTTCTCCTGCGGTTGGGGCAGTTTCCAATTTCTTTGGAAAGATTTGACGTTTAAACTTGGGACCTAAAAGGCTGGAATGTATAAGCATGGCCATTTTTTCTTTCTTTTTCACGTCATCAATTTTTTCCTGAATTTCTGCATCTAACAAATTTTCCAGAAAGTAGAGTTTTCTCAGTTTATTCTTGTAAGTTGAATTGTTGGATCCAGGTTTAAGAGAAGGGTCCCCTGTGTCGTTCATCGAGTGACCCACGGGCTTGTCTCCCTCTTGCACATTTGAAAACAGAAGTTTAATGAACGGTAACAGCGTCGATTCTACGTCTTCTAGATTGCCCTCCGAGAAATAAGGCAATATGTAATTCAGTGCACTAATGACATCACTTTCGTCATTGAAGTCTAGCTGCTCATTCATAAAGGCTGACAAACTGACACGATCTATGTCTGAGGACGCCTTCTCTGGCTCAATAGTCAGCTCCGTGCTGGCGCTCTTCTTTCGAGCTGTCAATACCTTCATGAATGATCCTTCTGCCTTCCTTAGGTATACTTCCTGATCTGTCGAAGAAGAAGAAGAGATGAGTTTTGATAATGAAAGACTGACAGCACAGCTCTTTGTCAATGCACAGTCATACGTCCCAGTCAAGCAAATTAAGAATCAGCAAATACTCGAGCGCCATTTAGAGAGGAGACGAACTCAAACTTGGACCCACGATTGGCAACAACAAAAGGACAAAAAGATGTGTTTTGAAAAAGTAGCTATTTCCTCAGAACATTCCACAGTGTGAATAAGTATATTTAGAGTTATTCCATTGGTCCCTAAGGGCCGATTGCCCAGGCCTCAAGAAAAGCCAAGGCCGGAAGATACTCGGCTAAACTGTGTGCAGCTCTAGTGCGACTCCTGGCATTCACATACCCCACCCTGTCCTGCTTCGGGGGCAGAGGGAGCGCGAGTCTTCCTCCTTCTACGTCTTCAGTGGGCTTGAGTTCTTGCTACCATCACATATGCCCGGGACAACACCCGTCACCAGCAGGTCCTCATCTGGACACGCCCTCTCCGCCCACCCACCAATTCTTTTGCTTGGTCCCTGCTCCCATATATCGCACCTCCCGTAACATAAGCTCTAGACAGAAAAAACTAAACACAAGACCCGCTAAGTCCACCCTGGTTCTTTGCTTAAATTTGGGCAGAGATGTGGGGTATAGGTTAAGAGATTTTCCAGCTATGAGAGAGATGCCACTGTGGGGCGTTCAAAAAAAATCAACGGAATGATACTTGAGGTTTTAAAATGCAGAAGGGATAAAGAAACTTTGGTCAAATGCCTACTTTGCTTTCATTTCCTTTCATTTCCAGATTTCTAGCTTTACTGAGAGAACCATCCAGAGCTTCCAACTACATGAAGGTCAAGCGTACAGCTTGTGTACACTGAACAGCACTGTGCAGCTGGGTTTTTCCAGAAGAATTAAAAGTATTTTTAGTGGTGCTGGTGAGAGTCGGAGGAGGAGGTGATAAAGGTCACGAGAGAGGAGGAGCAGCGGGCTGGCGGAGCGCCCAAAACGGGAGAGGAGACTCGAGTGCTAGGCTAAGGCACCTCTGATCTCATTTTTCCTCGCCTGTCAAAGGAGATAAAAAAAAAAATGCCTATTCTGCCCACCTCTAAGGGAGAAGGGAGTAAGATAATTGGTAAAACACTGTTTTGGAAAATAAGCAACACCACTTATAGAAGTAGCAAAGTGTAATTTATGCTGTGCCCTAGACCATTGACAGGGACCCATATTCAAGCTATCCAGGTGCAAAAGCACATTTTGGAAGTCACCAAGTTAGTGCCAATAAAACCTAAGAACAGAAAAATACCTAAAAGCACCCGTGTTTTGGATAGAAAAGCTTAAGATTCAGAACAAGAGTTGGACAGCCCAAGGATAGAAGAGCCCTCTCATCCGTTAGAACGGTTGGGTAGCAGCTTCTGGTTAGGGCACAGAAACACAGAGGCTCCAAATAAAACTTTTTCAGAAATCAGCATCACTTGTACTCTTACACACTTATAAAAACAACAAAATAAACAAAAAGGTATCTCCACCTGTCCTATAAGACAAAGGGCACCTGAGACCTAACGCACGTAAAATCAGCTTATAAGCTGTGATGCACTATGTGAACAGGTTTTCATTTGGGGGTAGTTGACTTAATAATGTAACTGAGAATCTGACTTTTAACAAAGGAATAGTTCTTAGAAATTTAGGGATCTGAACTCTGAATGAGTAAAAATAATGCAATGACATCATTAGTTTAAAAATTTACCATTGTTAGGGTGCCTGGGTGGCCCAGTCAGTTAAGCATCCCTTTGGCTCAGGTCATGATATCACAGTTCAGCCCCGCATGGGGCTTGCTGCTGTCAGTGTAGAGCCTGCTTCGGATTCTCTGTCCCCCTCACTCACTCTCTGCCCCCTCCCAGCTCACGCACGTGAATGCTCTCTCTCTCAAAAATGAATAAACATTAAAAAAAATTATCATTGTTGATTAAAAATAAAAGTTAAACCACAAATAAAATAAAAATTTACAAATTTATCATCAGGCAATTAGGACTTACCACAACGTGTGCCATTTGTCAGACATGCACTGTCACAATGTAGCTTGACGGTCTTACAGACAACCTCAATAGTATTTTTAAATTGGCAGAGACAGCAGGCCATACGGCTAGGTAAAATCCTATAAATGGAAACACAGACAATTAAATTAGTGGTAAAGGAGTTACTCGAGTAGGTAGAAGAGGCGGGCCAAAGTCATCACAGGGCTTTGCAAAAAGGAATTCTTGAGGCACATGGCCTGGATGGTTGGGTAGGGACCAGTTGGCCAACTGCTGCTCTTGAATATTATAAATACACAGATAGAAGGACAGAGGTGCCCAACGGAAAGGTAAGGATGACATGGGGTATGGTACCCTTAGAATGAGATAGAGATTAGAACTGGGTGACACTGATCAGTAGTTTAATACACAGGTAACTCCTTCCAAGCCAAAAGTCTCACTTCGGGTTGAGAGCACACAGAAAGAGGGTAGACTTCTAAGAGTTTGAATAAATCTGAAATATGGCCCATACTGAGGATAAAAAGCAATCAACTTTGGCTCAGGTCATAATCTCGTGGTTCATGGGTTTGAGCCCCACATCAGGCTCTGTGCTGAGAGCTCGGAGCCTGGAACCTGCTTCAGATTTAACTTCCTCTCTCTCTACCCCTTCCCTGATCACTCTCTGTGTCTTAAAAATAAAAATAAATGTTAATTTTTTTTTTTAAAAAGCAATCAATCAAAAACTAATCCATAATCTACACAAATGCTACAATTAGCAGACAAGGACATTTAAAAAAGTTATTATAACAGTATTTCATATATGGAAAAAACCCCATGCCTCTCCTTAACTCAATGAATTGTGCAACAACTTCAAGTGGCCTAATATATGTATACTTAGAGTCCACGAAGGAGAGGAGATATAAAAAAAATTTGAAAAACTAATAGCCCCCACATTTCCAAATAAGTAAACCCTATAAACTCACAAATCCAGCAAGGTCAATGAAATCTGAGCACAACATGGATTAAACTACATGTTTAGTTTAATCCATTAAACACGGATAAAACTACACCACGGCACATGATAATCAAACTGGTCAAAGCCAGTGATAAAGAGCAAATCTTAAAAGCAGCCAAAGGAACAAAACCACACATGACACACAGAGCAACAAAGATATAACAATGACAACATATTTCTTGTTGGAAATAATGTAAGCCAGAACTCGGTGGGGCAACATCTTTCAGGCAGTGAAAAGGAGAGGGGGACCAAATAGCCATCAAGCTAGAATTCTATACCCAAATCTTTCAAAAATAAAAGCAAGATAGACTATCTGAGACATACAAGAGCTGGAAGAATTCATCATTAGCAGGCTTACACTGTAGAAATGCCAAAGGAAGTATTTTTTTAAATGTTTATTTGAGAGACAGAGAGAGAGGGCACGTGCAGTATGCGTGTGCAAGGGGGAAAGAGCACTGAGGAGACAGAGAATCCCAAGCAAAGCCCAACGCGGGACTTGAGCTCACAAACTGTGAGATTATGACCTGAGCCAAAATCAAGAGTTGGATGCTTAACTGACTGAGCCACCCAGGTGCCCCTAAAGAAAGTATTTTTAAGCAGAAGGAAAAGGATAGCAGACGGAAATGTGGATCCACACAAAGGAATGAAGAACATTAGAACTGGTAACTATATAGGTTATGATTTCACTTCACTATATGTATGTATATCATTTCACTATATGATTTCACTTATATGTAGAATCTCAGAAAAAAACAAACAAACAAGGGGTGCCTGGATGGGCTAAGTCAATGAAGCATCCTACTCTTGATTTCGGCTCAGGATCTCAGGGTCGTGAGATCGAGCCCTGTGTCAGGCTCCACGCTCAGCATGGATTAGATTAAGATTCTCTTAAGATATTCTCTCTCTCTCTCTCTCTCTCTCTCTCTCTCCTCTGCCCTCTCCCCAACTTGTACACTCTGTCTCTAAAATTAAAAAAAAAAACAAACACCAAAAACCATAAGATACCTAGGAATAAACCTAATCAAAGAGGTAAAAGATCTGTATGCTGAAAACAATAGAACGCTTATGAAAATAAATTGAAGAAGACAGAAAGAAATGGAAAAAAACATCCCATGCTCAAGGATTGGAAGAACAAATATTGTTAAAATGTCTATACTACTCAAAGCAAACTACACATTCAATTCAATCCCTATCAAACACCAGTATTTTTCACAGAGAGCGAGAACAAACAATTCTAAAAGTTGTATGGAACAAGAAAAGACCCCGAATTATAATGTTGGGAAAAAAACAAACAAACAAAGCTGGAGGCATCATGATTCTGGACTTCAAACTGTATTACAAAGCTGGAATCATCAAGACAGTGTGGTACTGCACAAAAACAGACACATAGATCAATAGAATAGAATAGAGAACCGAGAAATGGAGCCACAAATATATGGTCAACTAATCTTCGATATAAAGCAGAATATCCAATGGAAAAAAGATAGTCTTCGCAATAAATGGTGTTGGGAAAACTGGACCGTAACGTGCAGAAGAATGAAACTAAACCACTTTTTTACACCATACACAAAAATAAATTCAAAATGGATGAAAGACCTAAATGTGAGACGGGAAACCATCAAAATCCTAGAGGAGAACACAGCAGCAGAAACCTCTTTGATCTCAGCTAAAGCAACTTCTTACTAGAGACACGTCTCCAGAGGCAAGGGAAACAAAAGTACAAATGAACTACTGAGGAGTGCCTGGGTGGCTTAGCGGGTTGGAATGCCTGACTCTTGGTGTTGGCTCAGGTCGTGATCTCAGGGTCGTGGATTGAACCCCGCATCAGGATTCTCTCTCCACTTGAGATTCTCTCTCTCCCTCTCTCTCTGCTCCCCCCCATGTATACATGTATGTGTGTGTCCATGTTCTTAATTAATTAATTATTAATTAATTAATAGGGGCACCTGGGTGGCTCAGTTGGTTAAGTATCTGACTTGGCTCAGATCATGATCTTACAGTTCGTGAGTCTGAGCCCCGTGTCAGGCTCTGTGCTGACAGCTTGGAGCCTGGAGCCTGTTTCAGATGCTGTGTCTCCCTCTCTCTCTCTGCCCCTCCCCTGCTTGCACTCTGTCTCTCTCTCTCAAAAATAAACGTAAACAAACAAACAAACAAACAAACATTTTTTTAAATGAATTATTGGGACCTCATCAAGATAAAAACCTTCTGGGGCACCTGGGTGTCTCAGTCGGTTAAGCTTCTGACTTCAGCTCAGGTCATAATCTCACGGTTTGTGAGTTCGAGTTCCGCATCGACTCTCTGTTGACAGTGCGGAGCCTGCTCAGATCCTCTGTCTCCCTCACTCTCTGCCCCTACCCCACTCTTGTGCTCTCTCTCTCAAAAACAAACATCCATTAAAAAAAGATAAAAAGCTGTACAGCAAAGGAAACAATCAACAAAATTAAAAGGCAACTGATGAAATGGGAGAACATATTTGCAAATGACATAATCTGATAAAGGGCTAGTATCCAAAATATATAAAGGACTCAACACCCAAAAAATCAAATACATAATCCAGTTAAGAAAAGGGCAGAAGACATGAATAGACAGTTTTTCAAAGAAGACATCCGGAAGGCTAACAGACACATGAAAAGATGCTCAATATCACTCATCATCAAGGAAATACAAATCAAAATCACAATGAGATACCACCTCACATGTGTCAGAATGGCTAAAATTAATAACTCAGGAAACAACAGATGTGGAGAAAGGGGAACCCTTCTGCACTGCTGGTGGGAATGCAAACTGCTGTAGCCACTCTGGAAAAACAGTATGGAGGTTTTTAAAAAGTTAAGAATAGAACTACCCTACAACCCAGCAATTGTACTACTAGGCATTTAACCAAAGGGTACAAAAATGCTGATTTGAAGGGGCATGTGCACCCAATGTTTATAGCAGCACTATCAACAATAGCCAAAGTATGGAAAGAGCCCAAATGTCCATTGATGGATGAATGGATGAAAGATGCGGTATATATATACAATGGAGTATTACTTGGCAATCAAAAAGAATGAAATCTTGCCGTTTGCAACTACATGGATGGAACTGGAGGGTATTACGCTAAGTGAAATTAGTCAGTGAAAGACAAAAATCCTATCACTTCACTCATATGAGGACTTTAAGAGACAAAACAGATGAACATAGGGAAGGGAAACAAAAATAATATAAGAACAGGGAGGGGGACAAAACAGAAGAGACTCATAAATATGGAAAACAAACTGAGGGTTACTGGAGGGGTTGTGGGAGGGGGGATGGGCTAAATGGGTAAGGGGCACTAAGGACTCTACTCCTGAAATCATTGTTGCACTATATGCTAACTAATTTGGATGCAAATTTTAAAAAATAAAAAATAAAACAAGGTAAAAAAATAAACAAAAAATAAACAAAAAACCAAATGAATGAATAAACAACAACAAAAAAGAGGAAAACACTTGTAAATATGGAGAACAAACTGGGGATATGGACAAAATGAGTGAAAAGGGTTAAGAGGTACCAACTTGCAGTTATAAAATAAATAAGTCACCAGATGAAAAGTACAGCATAGGGAATATAGTCAATAATACTGTAATATACTTATTGTGTGTGAGCATTTCATAATGTATATAATTGATCACTGTGTTGTGAGCATTTCATAATGTATATAAAAGATCACTGTGTTGTACACCTGAAACTAATTTAATATTACATGATCTATATATACTTCAATAAAAGAGATAATTGAGGGGCACCCAGGTGGCTCAGTCAGTTAAGCATCTGACTTCAGCTCAGGTCATGATCTCATAGTCTGTGATTTCAGGCCCCACATCAGGCTCTGTGTCTACAGCTCAGAGCCTGGAGCCTGCTTCAGATTCTGTGTCTCCCTCTCTCTCTGCCCCTCCCCCACTTGCACTCTGTCTCTCTCAAAAATACAAAAATAAAAAAAGATAACTGACTATTTAAACAAAAAAAAATAATATGGTGTGCTAAAAGTAAAATGTATGAAAACAATAGCACAAAGGTCAGGAGGGGAACAATGGAAGTACACTATTTATTGTAAGGTTCTTATACTATTCATGAAATCATATAATATCATTTGAAGATAGACTGTGATAAGTTAAACATGAACACTACAAACCATTAAACAGCTACTAAAATAACAAAACCTGAGTTGTAACTATTTATCCCCCCACCAAAAAATAATAAAACGTACTAAATCAACCCAAGAGCAGGAAGAAGAAGAAGAAGAAAAAGAAAAAGAAAAGAAACAAAGAACAGATGGGATACATAGAAAAGAGTAGACAGTAGCTTTAAATGTAAGCATATAAATAATTACATTAAATATAAATGGTATAATCACCTAATTAAAAGATAGAGTTGTCATACTGGATAAAAAAGCAAAAGCCAACTATATGCTGTCTATAAGATTCATCTTCAATACAAAGATATAAGTAGGTTAAAAATATGGAAGAAATTATGCTTTGCTAACACTAATCAAACGAAACCTTGAGTGGCTATATTTACTATAGGACAAAGTCAATTTCAAAGCAAAGATATTACCAGGGATAAATGAGGTTATTCCATGTGTGATAGAAATGTCAACTATTAGAAAAGACATAACTTAAAAATTTATGTATCTGATAATAGAACTTCCAAATATATTAAGGAGAATAGGAAAGAGAGACACATAAGCACTCAATTATAGTTGGAGATTTCAATATCCCTCTCTCAATAATTGACAGAAAAAATATATAGAAAATGAGTAATGATACATCAGACTTGAAAAATACTACCAACCTACTTGACCTAGTTGACATTTATAGAATACTCCACACCAAATCAGCAGACTACATATTTTCTTTCAAGTGGACACATAATATTTATCAAAATAGGCCATATTCTCATCTATCACCAGAATTCATTGGCTATAAAACAAGCCTCAATAAATTTAAAAGGATTTCAGTCATCCAACATATTGTTCTGTGACCACAATGGAATTAAATAACAAATTAACAGATCTGTAAAATCTCCAAATATTTAGAAACTAACCAACACACTCCTAAGTAACCCTATTGGTCAAATAAGTCAAAATGGATATTAGAAACTATTTTGTACCAACTGAAACTGAAAACACAACATGTCAACATGTGGGATGTTGCTCATATAGTATTCATCTTCCCCAGTGTCCACTTTTTAAGAAACTAGAAAAAGAAAAGGAAATTCATCACTGAGTAAGGAGAGAAAATGGAATGATAAAGATCAAAGCAGAAATTTCTGAAAAGGAAAACAAAAATAGAGAAGTCACTGTAATGAAAAGGCACTTTTTAGAGAAGATAAGTAAAACTGATAAACTTCTGGCCAGATTTATCAAGAAAAGACAAGAGAAGACACAAATTATCAATATCAAAAATGAGAGGAATGACATCACTACAATTCTACAGATACTAAAAGGATAATAAGGGATTATTATAAAATACTTTATGTCAATAACTTCAAGATGAAATAGATTCCCTGAAAGACATGAACTACTCAAAAAAATAAAGTATGTAATTTAAGTAGCACTATTACAAAAATAAAATCTGTAGTTTAACACTTTCTCACAAAGAAAGCTTCAAGCCCACATGGCTTCACTGGTGAATTCTAGCAAACATTTAAGGAAAAAATAATGCCAATTCTGCACAAACTGTACTAGAGAATTGAAGAGAGGGGAATACTTCCCAACTCAATTTTAAGGCCAACATTCACCTTATGAAAAATAGATAAAGACATTAGAAGAAAGGATAGATAGAAGATCTCATATACTGCTGGCTGCAATGCAAAATGGTACATCCACTTTAGAAAACAGGTAAGCAGTTTCTTAAAAAGTTAAATATACACTCAGCATATGATGTAGCAATCCTGCCATTAGGTATTTTACCACCTGCCCCCCTCCCCCAATGAAAACATATGCTCACACGAAGACCTGCATGTAAGTGTTTTAAGCAACTTTATTCATAAAGGCCAAAAAGCTAGAAACAACTCAAATGCCCATTAACTGATGAATGCATAAACAAACTGGTATATCCTCACAACTGCAATACGACTCGGCAATAAAAAGGAAATGAACTACTGACATGTGCAAAAAACATGGATGAGTCTCTGGGGTGCCTGGGTGGCTCAGTCAGATAAGTGACCGACTTTGGCTCAGGCCATGATCTTCATGTTCCGCAGGTTCATGCCCTGTATTGGGCTCTGTGCTGACAGAGCCTGGAGCCTGCTTCGGGTTCTGTGTCTCTCTCTCTCTCTCTGCCCCTCTCCTGCTTATGCTCTCTGTTTCTCAAAAAATAAATAAACGTTAAAAAAGTTAAAAAAAAAACAAACATGGATGAATCTCAAAAGGATTATGCTGAAAGGAACCAATCACAGAAGACTGCATCACTGTATGATTTCATTTATTTATTTTTTTTAATGTTCATTTATTTTTGAGAGAGAGAGAGAGAGAGATGGAGTGCAAATGGGGAAGGGGTAGAGAGACAGGGAGACACAGAATCCGAAGCAGGCTCCAGGCTCTGAGCTGTCAGGACAGAGTCCGATGCAGGGCTTGAACTCACAGACCGCGAGATCATGACCTGAGCTGAAGTCGGACGCTTAACTGCCTGAGCCACCCAGGTGCCCCTTGTATGATTTCATTTATAAGACACTGTAGAAAAGGCAAAACTATAGGGACAAAAATTAGGTTGGTGGTTGCCAGGCTGCTGGTGGTGAGAAAAGGGGATTGGCTGCAAAGGCACATAGGGGCCTTTTGGGGTGACAGAAACGTTCTACGTCTCAAATGTGGTGGTGGTTACATAACTACACGTTTGTCAAAACTCATCAAACTGTATGCTTAAAAAGAGTAAATTTTATACCTCAATAAATCTGACTTAAGAAAACAATAAAACAAATCTTAAGTAAAACAACTAAGTGAAAATACACATAAGAAAAATCAACTTACAGTGTTTCCAATTCAACGGTCATCATGAGGATGCTCTCAACTGTTGTAAGTGACACCTGTGTTGATCCCATGTCTCTGAAGGAGAAAGCCCAAACATGCGTGATTTTGAACCCAAGGATAAAAATTCTGTACCTAAAAAGATACTTAGCAACATGTGATTACTTCAATTCTGGCTTCTTTGTCAAGTCAGCTCAAGAGTTTTCTTGCTATGGACAATAATTTCAGAAAGCTCCCAATGAAGACATTTTATGTGCATCATCAAATTAATCACCTTGGGTTGCTCAACAGTACAATCCTTTTTACTCTTATCCTCATTTTCATTCTCAATTGCATCCACCTCTCTTGATTAGTCTTTTTTTCTTTTAATATACACCTTACTCCACTTTCCACTTTGAGATAAATGGTATTTCTACCTACATCTACAAGTCCCATGTCTGTTATGTGTTCTTCAATACTACTCCTTCCTCTGCAGGCTATCTTGCCCATATACGTTTTTTCTTTGCTAATAATGCTTATTTCAATAACCCAGTTAAAATTTAAATTACGACTTTTTAACCGAAACGCAAAATACTTAATCTTTTGATGACAACAAAAAAGATCAGAAATCATCTCATGAGCCATGAGATTGTTGCAATACTTACAAATATTTTAATGCTGGCAACTTAAAAAGATAGGAATCTTCAACAGTTGACAGAGGGTTACGACTGATAATTCTGAAAAATGCAATGGAATTAAAATTATCTGCATTTCCAGTAATGACTACCATGAAAGTTTATGTTCATTTTGGGGGTATGGAACTGGAAGGTGAAAACTAATCATTTTCTGCCTTTGCCTATAAATCACCCTTAGATTCTGTAAAGCACTCTTCCTTTGGGAACTACCCAGCTCTCTGGACGATAAAGTGGAGAACAGAAAGAGGAAAAAAAAAATTTTTTTTTTTTTACGTGGACAGCAAAGCAAAGATATGCCAAAGAACTTTTTGGGCTGAAAATCCTAGAAGTGACTATGCTGGTAGGAAGCCCAGGCTCTGTAGGAAATACTGTTTCTAGTGTCCTCTGTAATTCTAGGTGCTTTTCCTTTATCTCTAGAAATGTAAAAAATTCCACAGTTTAAAACACCCGGTTAAAGACAAAAATAGGACCAATTCCTCAGTTTGGGGGCCAAAGACAAAGGGATTAATCTAAGAGGAAATGGTGAAAGCTATACCCCCACCATGTGTATTCTCCTATGACAGCCTTTGTTAGGTGGCATATGATCCCGTTTCCTTATCCATCTCCTGGACTGCCAGCTCCTTGAGGGCAGGGACCATACTCTATTGTCATTTTTGTCCCTGTGCCTGACAGAGTGCTTGTTATTTACTAGTTACTTAGTGAAGGCTTGTTGAATAAATAACTTTTTGTCACTGCTTGACACAAGTTTTTATTCCAAAATGCCGAGTAGATTTTCTTCTCAGTTCTTTACAGCAAAAATAAAGTGAAGGAAACAGGAAGAAAGAAAAGAAAATCTGCCTTTAGGTTGACTCTGCTCAAGAATCATCACTGTACTTTTGCAAAATTATAAGGATAATCATCACAACCAATACTATTGAGCCATAGGGCATCTGTGATCAGCATTTCACATTTAAACCTCACAATAACCTTATGTGATAGATACATCATTACCCCATTTTACAAGTGAGGAAACTGAAGTACAGAGAGGTTGTATAATTTGTCCCAGTTTGTCAAGCCAGTCAAGAAGCAGAGCTGGAATCTGAACTCAGTTCTGACTCCAAAGCCTGTATTTAACTTGTATGAAAAAAAAAGGGGGTTTAAAATAGCCGTTACCTTAAACTTAACTTTGAGAGCATTAAATATAGAAACACTTTGCTGAACTTCATCTCTCCATCTGGGAGAGCTTCTCTAAGAATTACATTTTCTTTTTTTTTTCCTTTCCTCTAATCATCTCCCATGATTAAGTATTTAATTAGCCTGTGATCATTGAGACTTTAGAGATTTCATTTTTTATTTTTGTATTCTATTTTTTGAGAGAGAGAGTACAAGAGTATGAGTGAAGGAGAGGCAGAGGAAGAGAGAGAGAGAGAATCCCAAGCAGGCTCCATGCCCAGTGCAGAGCCTGACATGGGGCTTGATCCCATGACCGCAAGATCATGACCTGAGCCGAAATCAAGAGTCAGGCAGTTAACTGAGCCACCCAGGTGCCCTGAGACTTTAGACATTTTAAAGCCCTGTTACAGGTGAATCAGTGAAAATGAGAAAGGAAGGACGTCTGAAAATTCATCCTTCCGTAAAAGCAACAACAACACAACAAAAAACTAGCAAAAATGGTCAAAATCAACTTTCTCAGAACTTTGGAAATTTTAACCAATGGGCTTGCAGCAACCCGGAGAGCATTTATTAAAGAAAAAATTACTAATTTCTATGAGAACAGTGAGCTCTGTTGTTTTAACTTGTCCTCAACCTCTGCTCTCCATCGTGATGGTAGCCTTAAAAATTGCCCACATCCCAGGGGAACAGAATGGAGCTCAAGTTCCTTAAAGCCTCATTCCCAAGGAACAAACTGTCATTGTTTTACCTGTCTAGTGGGGTCCCTAAAAAACTTCACTTGAAAGCCTTGCCCTTGACCTCACTGAGAACTGCACAGTGCTAAAATAGCCTCTTCCCAAGGGGCATTTTTTGAAAACAATTATAGATAAATGTTTTAATCTGGCAGCTATGTGAGGCAATTGATAACAAGACAAAAAATAGCCTAAACAAAAAGCCTAAAAGGAAAAAGCTGAGAAATGAGATGTCCATAGGGACTTTGAAATGCCTCCAACATCTTCCTGGGTAACTAGAAGACCACAAGACATATTCCTGGGAATGTAGAAAAAAAACCTTAGCACTAATAAATGAGTTCAGCAAGGTTACAGGACACAAGATCAATATGTAAATATTAGCTTTATTTCTATACATCAGCAATGACTATTCCAAAAATAAAATTAGAAAAACAATTCCATGTATAACAGTACTCAAAAGAACAAAATACTTAGGAAAACATTTAACCAAAGAAAGTGCAAGAATCACACTAAAAACCACAAAACGTTGTTGAAAGAAATTAAAGAAGATTGAAATAAGTGTAAAGATATGCCCATGTTCACGGAACAGAAGAAAATATTGGTAAAATGGCACTATACCCCAAATTGAACTGTGGTTTCAGTATAATCCCTATCCAAACCCCCAACTGACTTCTTTCCAAAAAATGGCAAGCTAATTCTAAAATCTGTATGTCAATTCAAGGGACCGAGAATAGCCAAAATGATCTTTTTAAAAAAAAAAAAAAAGTTTATCTATTCATTTTGAGAGACAGCGAGCATACACACCCGTGCAGAAGAGCAAACATGAGCGAGTGTGAGTGGGGAATTCCCAAGTGTGAGCAGGGGAGGGGCAGAGGGAGAAGGAGAGGGAGCATCCCAAGCAGGCTCCATGCTGTCAGTGCAGATTGCAACACGGGGTTCCATCTCACAAACCATGAGGTCATGACCTGAGCTGAAATCAAGAGCCGGCCACTTAACCAACTGAGCTACCCGGGTGCTCCAAAACGATTTGGACACAGAACAACACAATGGGAAGACTCTCACGCACCTGGTTTCAAAACCTACTTCGAAACAACAGTAATCAAGGTGTGGTACTGGCAAAAGAACAGACATGTAAGTTGATGGAACAGAACTGACAGTCAGGGAACAAATCCTCACATTTATGGCCCACTGATTTTCAACAAGGGTTGCCAACACCATTCAACGTGGGAAGACTAGTCTTTTCAAATGATGCTGGGACAACCGTATATCCCCATACCAAATAATGTAGTTGGATTCCTACACTTCACACCATATATAAATTTTAACTCAAAATGAGTCAAAGACCTAGAAGGAAGAGCTCAAGCTATAAAACTCTCAGGAGAGAAATCTTTATGACCTTGGATTTAGGCGACGGTTTCTTAGACATGACACAAAAAGCACAACAAACCAAAGGAAAAATAGATAAACTGGACTTTATTTAAAAATAAAAAAACAACCCAAAACTATCATATGTCTGATACAAGTCTAGTATCCAGAACATCCAGAATATATAAAGAACTCTTAAAACTCAGTGAAAAGACAAATAATCAAATGTTTAAATGGGTAAAGGATTTGAAGAGACATTTCGCCAAAGAAAATACATGAATGGCCAATAAGCACATGAAAAGATGCTCAATGTCTTAGGTCATTAGGGAAATATAAATCAAAGCTACAATGAGATAGTACTCTACACTCACTAAGATGGCTATGATCGAACAGAGAGACAATGATAAGTGGTAGCAAGATTTGGGGAAACCAGAATCTTCATACATTGGTGGGAATGTAAAATGGTGTAGTCACTGTGGAAAACAGTTCGGCAGTTCCTCAAAAGGGTTAAATATAGAGTTACTACATGACCCAGCAATTCCACTCTTAGGTATGTACCCAAGAGAATTAAAAACATATGACCACACAAAAACTTGTACATGAATACTCATAGCAGCATTATTCACAATAGCCAAAAAGTCAAAATAATCCAAATGTCCAATAACTCACGAATGGATGAACAAAATGTGACTGGAGCACCTGGGTGGCTCAGTCGGTTAAGCATCTGACTTTGGCTCAGGTCGTCATCTCACAGTTCATGAGTTCGAGCTCTACATCAGGCTCTGTGGTTTTGGATCCTCTGTCCCCCTCTCTCTCTGCCCCTTCCCCGCTTGTGTGTGCGCTCTCTTTCAAAAATAAATAAACATTAAAAAAAGGAATGAAGTACTGAAACATGCTACAACCGGATAAATCTTGAAGCCAACAAGCCATGTGAAAGAAACTAGACACACATTTCTATGAAATGTCCAGAATAGGCAAATCCATAGGGGCAGAAGGTAAATTAGTTGTTGCCAGGGGCCTGGGAGGAGGGGGGAATGGGGAGTAAAGGCTGATGGGTATGGTATTTCTTTCGAGGGGGGCAATGACAATGTTCTGGAATTAGCAGTGATTATTGTCTATCAAAGTATACCATTGGACTATATACTTTATAATGTTGCATATTCTATTATGCGGACTATATCTCAATTTGAAGAAAAAAAAAAAAGAACCATGTTGTGATAAATAGAGAACCAGTTGCCAGAAGATCAAACATGTTAGTAGGTGGAGAAAAGGGGAGCGAAGATTCAAACTCTTCCACAACGGAGGTCAGAGGGAGTTAGCGGTGCGGCGGGGAGCCATGCATTTTTGTTCTT